>NC_134531.1:120748406-121051436 GCF_050624435.1 Tenrec ecaudatus
AGGTCCCATTAGACTGTGACCTAATTGACAGACTATACTTCACCCCTGAACTTGAGGATGACGAGAAGTTATGTAACTACCACATACCACTTTGCTAATTGATCAGTTGTATGTTGAATGCTAACCAGATAAGTTTAAAAAAAACAAATAAAAAGACTCAGAATGACAGTGTTTTCAAGGCTTTGGTGGGGGGGGCATTTGGGGTGTCATCAGATTAAGGGCTTTGCCAAACTGTACCCCAGGAAAGAGGGATTAAGTGTTGCTGAGTGGGGTGGTGCTCCCTGGGCTTATGTTTACTCTTTATGTCCACTCCAGGCATAAACATAGATTTATCCCCATAGATTTCTCTCCATTCGGCTGCATAGGCTGTGGATAACCTGCTACTGGGGAGTTAGGGCTGTGGGATATCTAGAGGATTCTGAACCTCATAGTTTTATCCACCCAGGGCTGGTCCTGTAGAAGTCCTTCTCTGCTGCTCCACTTCTGCGTTCAGTGAGGCAAATGTTGGGAGATGAGGAGGTGGGGAGTCTTAAGAAAAAGTAATATAGGAAAAAGAGACAAAACAACAAGAAGAAAAGATTGAAAAAATGAAGGCTGAAGATGGTGAAAATTATGCCATGAAGATACAGGCAGAGATCTTCCAAGAGTCCTGTATAATGATCCCAGATTGCCAGCGCAGGTTGGAAGCCGCATATGCCGATCTTCTGCAGCTATTAGAAAGTGAAAAAGACCTGGGAGAAGCTGAAGAAGTTAAAGAGGCACCTTTTGTGTGTGAAATCAGAAGCCTGACATGTTTCTGTATGGGGGTTTTGCTTTATATTCTGAGATCCATTCCCCAGTTTATTGTTTCTCACCACTGCTATATTATGTTCCAGTAGAATGAAAATGTGATTCTTTTTATGCAGGTGAGTATGTTTTGTTGGCCTAACTTAAGGCATCAAATAAATCAGTTCATCTAATAAAGAAAACTTTTTTAGGGAATTTGTGCCTACATATCTTGATGCTAATGTGGTCTTGAAGTGTCGGAGAGCCCTCTCAGTGGCTCCCATGTGCTGTTGTCTAGGGCGTCCATCCAATGTGTTTTATTTGGTTGCTATCTTGTGCTCTTTCGCCAAGAGACAATTTTTAGTCACATCCAGAATCTGAATTTTTTTAATTCTAGAATTCAATCCTGTCACTTTCTAAGGATCAGGTCATTCCAGCAGTTATAGTAGTTCTGTTGATTCTTACCTAGACTTGTAAATGAGATCTGTTGTACTCAAATTGAGACCTTAATAAAATGATTCTACTTTGAAACAGAGATTTTACCTGTGCCAAAACTGTAATCCAAACCGAGTCTCTCTCCTCTCCCCTTCACTCGTCTTCCCAAGCCATCTCCTCCTCCTTCTTTCTTTCTCAAATAAAACAGACTTGAACATGCCTCTGTAATCAATGGAGGTACGTACAGAATTTCTCAATATTGTACTTATCTTACTCTTATTAAGATGCCTTTAAATAAAGGAATCCATCATTTTCTGTGACACAGGGTGAGGGGGGTGACAATTCTGAGGTGAGGGCTAGAAAAAGTTTTAAACCAACCTCAAGTGGTGTATTGTCTGAGTACTTTAGAGAAACAAATCCAGAGAAACTCATGTGTATAAGAAAGAGTTTCTATAAAGGTTACGTGCACATTAAGAAAACATCCCAACCCAGTGCTGCCCAAGCCCACAAGTCCAGCATTAACTCATATGTCTGACACCAATCCACAAAGTCCTCCATCTCATAAAACACAAGCTGTTGGACCCAACTGCAGGGGGCAAGCTCAATCAGTCAGCTTGTAAGCATCTGAGCACTGGCAGGGGTCTCCACATGGCAACTCTAGCACCCAGGGCTGCATTGGCGTAGGTCCATGCAGCTTCTCTTTGGGGGATATCTTGCAGGAAGTGAGCCTTGCAAGCTGAAGCAGGGCACTGGCTAAGGCAGATGCACCCTGGTTGAAGCATCAGAAAGCAAGAGACCCAAGAACTAGAAAGGCGAAGCTCACCAAGCCATTTATCCCTCCACCCTTCAATTAACCCCACATGTGTTTATCGGCCAGGTTGGCACAATAAACTTTAACTATCTCAAGTTCATTACTTTCTAAATCATTGAACTAATGCAATAAGTTTATAGGGATGCAACCCCACATCAAAGAATATTTTGGACGGATCAACTAGTCTAAGGAAGATTGACTAAATCTGAAAGATTGGCCACAAGAAAAGGGAAGACCATCAGATTCTACATAGAGATAAATATGGTTGAAACCCAAAAACTAGCAGAAAAAGCACAGAAAGTTACAGTTGATGGGCTAGTTACTGAATCTTTGCTCTCATCCATATCAACATTTTTTATTCCAGTTAGATTAATTTGTCCATATAATTATCACATTCGCCACTTGTCTGCCAGTTTGTCTTACTGTGGCTGTTATGTGTTAATGTGATGCTGAAAGCTAGGTCACGGGTATTCCGAGTACCAGCAGGGTCACCCAAAGTGAACAAATTCCTGCAGAGCTTCCAGATTAAGAGAAGACTAAAATTAAGGAATAGGCAGTCCACCTTGGAGGAATTAACCACTGAAAACACAATGGATAGCAGCCGAACATTGCTGGATAATGAACACATCATTAATATGACAAAAAGAGCAGCCTGCTCAAAGTAGACTTGGCCATAAAGACATGGATGGAGTAAATGATGTGGGAACAAAGCCTTGGAGACCTTCATTTGTTGATGAGGTCTGATTCAAAGTGAGGAAAAACCGCTTTTAATGTCTACTAGTACATATTAATATGTATATGTAATTTGGACTGCATTAATATGAACCAAGGAAATTAAAAGTTGTCAAAATGAAATACAATGCATAAGATGGATATCATAGGCATAACTCAAATTCACCACCATCAAATCAATGTCAACTCATAAAAACCAGACAGGACAGGAGAGAACTGTCCGTGTGAGTTTCTGAGACAGTATTTCTCTGTCCCATCTTTCTTCCATGGATCAGCTGGTGGTTTCCAACTGCTAACCTTGACCTTGCAGTTTTCAGGCCAATGTGTAAAAGGAACCAGGTTTTTTTGTTTTTAAATCCTAGGCACAAACGTGCTAAAAAAGGCTCCTGCAGCCATTTTGAATCAGGCAGTCATGTGGTTCACTCTGATGGAAACATGATATCCAAGAAGAAAGGCTTTACGCTCACTGTCAATAAGGACATTTGGAGATTGCTCTTGAGGTATAATGTTGTCTGTGATAGAACAGTATTTATCTGTGAAACCGAACCAACTCACTGCCATCCAGTGAATGCTGACTCACACAGCAACCCTCTGTGGCTTTACATGACTGTGACTCTTCACAGGAATAGGAAGCCAAATCCATTGGCTGTGGAGTTGCTGGTGATGTCAAACAGACTATCACAGAAATTGCAGCTCAACTCATAACTAGTATACCACTAGGGGTTCTAATAATTATCTGCATAGAAGGACATCTAGGCAATATAAATCATTCAGATCTTCACACAACAACTGAAGCTACAAACAAACAAACAAACAAACAAAAACTACTATTGAGTCAATTCTGACTCAGAGAATTGAAGAATTTTACCAACATCTTTTGTATGAATTTGCTCAAACAGGCAATCATGATACATTGATAATTTTTGATGATTCGAACGTAAAAGTTAGAATTAAAAAGAAATAACTATAGTTAGGAAATATGGTCTTGATGATAGAAGCTACAAATTGCATGATAGAATTTTTAAGACCAACTGCTTCTTCATAACAGACAGATTTTTTAAACAAAACACGAGTATAATATACACATGAATTTGTCTAGATGTAATGTATAGAAACCACACTGACTACATATGCAAGAAGAAGTTCCAAAGCAGCAATTAAAACGAAATGGTGAATGATTTTGGAAAAAATCATCAACTGCTCATATGCATGGTTAGGTTAAAGTTAAATAAAACTAGATCTGATGCACTAATTTGGGGCACTAATGGAAGTGGGTAAAAGGAGGTTGTGGGATGACATCAAGCAAAACGTTCATGAAGAGAGTAGAAGTTCGTTATAAAACAGGAAAGAAAGAAAACATCATTGTGGATACCTGAAGAAGGTCAGGACCTTCCTCTTAACCACAGAAAAGCTAAGGCAAATGGAAGAAATAATTAAGTCAGAGGGCAGAACTGAAAATTTCAAAGGGCAGCTCAAGAAGACAACATAAATATTAAAATTAATGTGGAAGGACAGAGATTTGACCAATCAAAAGGAACAAACTCAGAATATCTTAAACCTAAATAACAAAAGAAAAAACCCAAACCACCAGTAGCAGTATTCAAAGATTCTATGGGCACCACATTGAACGAGACATGAAGTATTAATAGATGATTGAAAAAAATATTAAGTAGCTATACCAAAATAGCTAATTAATATTAAACCATTGTAAGAGTTAGAATATGAGCAAAAACTAATGGTATTCAAGGAAAAATTCCAAGCTGTACTGAAGACACTAGGCCAAAAAAAGGTTCCAGAAATTGATGAAATGACAATTGAAATGTTTCAACAAGTTGATAAAGCACTGGAAACACTAACTTGTTTATGCCAAGAAATTTGAAAAACAGCTCCCTGGCCAACTGAGTGAAAGAGATCAATATTTGTACCCGTTCTAAAAAAAGTGGCCCAATATAATTATAGAAGAAATTATAGAAAATAGCATTATTGTCAATGCAAGTAAAGTATTGCTGAAGATCATCCGTGAATGACTGCAGCAGTGCCTAGACAGGGAACTGCAAAAGGTTCCGGTCAGGTTCACAAGAGGACTTAGAACAGGGATATGGTTGCTGATGTGAGATGGGCCTGGACTGAAAACAAGGAATACTAGTAAGATGTGTACTTGTATTTTATTGACTGTGCAAATCATTGGAATATGTGGAACATAGTGCAGGATGGATGCCCTTAGAAGGATGGATATTGCAGAGCACTGCACTGTGCTCATGTGGAACCTGTGCATAGACCGAGAAGCAGTTGTGAGAATTCTGCATGTTTTCAAAGCAAGAAAGATCTGTGTGAGGGTTGTGTCCTCTCACTATAATTATTCAACTCGTAAACAGAGCAAATGATCAGAGAAGTTGGATTATACAAAAAGGAATGCATCAGAAAGTTTGAAGGAAAGCTTATTAACCTGCCATATGCAGATGACACCAATGGCTTGCTCACTGTGAGGTGGAGGACTTGACACGTTTGCTGATGAACAGGGATTGCAGCCTTCAGAGGGATTACAGAAAACCCCCAATCCTCACGACTGGACCTATAGGCAACATCAAAATAAATGGGGAAAAAAGAGCGAAGTGGTCAAACACTTACTTTTGCTTGGATAAGCAGTCAATGCTCATGGAAGCCTCAGTCGAGATAGCAAAGGGCTGATTGCATTGAGTAAATCTGCTGTATGAGACCTCTGTAAGAGGTGGGAAATCAGGAATAATACTTAGAACAGAAGGTAGACCTGATCAAAGCCACAGTATTTTCAGTTCCCTAATTTGCATGTGAATTTTGGACATGGAATGCAAAGAATTAATGCATTTGAATCTTGGTGCTAGCAAACAATATCGAAAGTGCCATTGACTGCCAAAAGAAGAAACAAGTCTGCCGTAGAAGAAGTACAGCCATACTGCTCCTGAGAAGTAATGATGGGGGGCCTTGATTCAGGTTCTAGACCTTGGAAAAGGACAGCATGCTGGCTGAAGAGGAGGGGCAGTGAAAAAGAGGAAGACAGTAAACAAGATGAATTTTCACCATGGCTCTAGTGATAGGCTCAGGGTCAGGCAATGTTTGCTCCATTGTACAGAAGGTCCCTGAGTGAGAACCAACTGGAAGATACATAACACCACCATGCTATCTAATCAGCACTATCAAAAACTTTATAAACAGCCTGGGTATAATCACTGTCGTAGATTATACTCAG
The DNA here is from genome assembly GCF_050624435.1 of Tenrec ecaudatus. Lineage (NCBI taxonomy): Eukaryota > Metazoa > Chordata > Mammalia > Afrosoricida > Tenrecidae > Tenrec > Tenrec ecaudatus. Next base: position 120,754,376 of record NC_134531.1, read on the forward strand.
TTTTTTGCAAAAGTTTTAAAATATATATAGGAATAACTTTATCCTTAAATCATACTCAAAACATAATATATAGAGAATTAAGAACACTTCACACCTAGTCTCATAAATTTATTTTCTAAATATAATATTATAATACTTCACTGACAAAAACACTACTTCTTTTATAAAAATTATCTATACGCAAATCACCTGCTAGATTCAAAAATCAAGAAAATAAATTCAGTTATATGTCTTCTACTGGTCGCATCATTTTTATATGTCATATTCATATTTCAATTGTAAAATCATTTCTTTAGTATTTCTCTTGTCATATATAATTTTACACTGTAAAAATAATTAATCCAACTTGTACATTAATTACTTTGCTAATAGTATAAAGCAAGTATTTACTTTGTGCTTTCACAATATTCTTTATGTAAACAGATATGAAAAATATTTAGTATGTGTACATAAATTAATTAATATTGCAGAAGATTCCTTAGAAAATTTCATTCTCTAATATATCACATTTGATCGCATGTACCTATAGCATTTTTAAAAATATTTTTAAGTAGTTACAGAAATTGACAACCGTAGTTCAGAACATTTGCGCATAGAGTTCACACAGCTTCCCCTAATTGTACTTTAATATAATTCTCAAAAACAGAAAACGAGGTGCCCAGACGTCCCGTTGTTGGCGGCACAGTCCCAATTTTTAACAATTTTTCCCGTGTCCCACAGTATTTAAAAAAGTCCCAGTTTTTGAAAAGAATGCACGACAAGCTAGGATATACGGTTTTCGGCTGCCATGTGGCTATTTCACCAGAATATGAGTTTTATCAATGGTGCCCCGCTTTACCAATGTTAAAATCTGGTACCTCATTAACATTCTGAACCATATTCGAATTTCAAACGTCTTTTCACCAACGTCCTTCTACCATTCTTGATCTCATCCAGGATTCCAAATTGCAAGCAAAGGTTCTCCTTTTATTTTCTTCCAATGGGTCAGTTATCCAGTATTTCCTTCTGATTTGTCAATCTCTACACTTTTGAGAAGTACTGTTAAATTGTTTCATAGAACATTTCTCAATTTAGGTTTGCTGATGTTTTTGAATGATTAAAATGAAGTAATTGAGAAAAGATTTATTCGTAACAATCAGTATATATAATGTCATTAAAAGGTTAAATCTTGGGCAGAATATATTTATTCAGTTTAGAAAAAGTACTTCTGCCCACCCACTGGCCCATTTTTTCTGTCTGAGAATTTCATTTGCATTGGTATTTAACCTTTGCAAATTATTCTAAATATTTCTTGTGCTCTTTCTATATTTTTCCTCTCATGTGTTAAGCTGCATATTTTCTGCCCATCACATTCCATGCTTTTAATTATTTGTGTTAGGGTGAATGTTATGAACTATTATATCAATAACATAATTTTTGAATTTTTTATAGATTTATGTTTGCTTGTGAAATACTCCATATAATTATCTATGTATTAATATATTAATCACAAATTTTAAAAGCCTCTATCTGATCACTCCTACATTGGGATTATGTATGGGTCTCTTCCTATTCTTTGTTATCTTGTTTGACTTTTGGTTTATTGGTTCTTATTTTTAGAATTCCTGGTAGCCATTTTCTTAGCCAATGATGGAAATTTTAAGAACAACATAATATAGAAAGTCTAGATTATTTTTCAGCAGTAATAGTACCCTGAGCAGGAAAGCAAAGTTTAGCTTAACATGTAAGTTAGTGTATTTTCTTTCTCTTGAAGATCTTAGCCCGTAAGAGTTAGCTCGATGTAAACTTCACTATCAAAGTGGGAATATTGTTGCTCTTGTCACTTGGTTGGGTTGATTTCTCAGGCATATGTGTAAGTGTAGATTCCCATATAGGCTGATGTAGTATGCCTTTTCACTGTTGATATCACCTCCTTGAAGAATCCTCTTGCGTTATCCTTGAAATGAGGACCAGTTCTCAAAGCACCCCTCCCTTCTTTCTAAAAGGACTCCAAACAAATTCTCTTTCTCATTTGTCTCTTCAGATTTATGTTTTCTTAATTTTCAACTCTTTCATGCTGGTTTTAGGGTCTGCTCATTTTTTACTTTGGTGTACTCTCCTTCAGTAAACATGGAGATACAACCTATTTTTCTTCAACTCTGTCAGTACCAAGATGAATTCAGTCTTTTGAGAGGATTCTATTATACTTCCTTAAAAATATCTGCTGCATTTTTAATATCTTATTAAAACTGACTGAACCGAGCTCTGACATTTTTAAATGGGGATAATGAAGATTTATTCCAAAATAGTCTTATTAATACCTCTTTCTGAGGCTTATAAATAAAATTACTGAGGGATAAATTAAATTTTGGAAAGATTTTCATTTAATTATCTGCAGAAGAAAAAAATTATATATAAATCTTAAACTACCATATAAACATTCACTTGATTTTCTATTAAATATATTTCTATCTGATGGCAAATATGAATAAAAAATACATTGGGGAAATGTACCAAGCCATCATCAAAAATCACTTTAGTATCCATGGGTTACATACTCCACTAAGCCTAACATTTAAATTATTTTTCACTGCCATTGGCTTTTTGCAATTCATGTTTCATTCTTCACTTTGGTCTTCAGGATTACACCACAAAGTTTTGGATAATTCTCACATATTATATATATATATTTCGAATTATTTTCACTTGTGTATGTGAAGCCTTAACTCAATTGGCCTTGAATCATCTCTGGATTCCTCACTGCATCTGTATTTTCTTTTTCATTAAAATGATTTATTTTGTAGTCAAAGCTATGTTTTGAGGCTAACTAACCTTAGGTTTTTTTGTTTTGCAGAATATCATGGTATGGAATTAAATTTCAAATTTCTGTAACATGAAATGTAACTTTCATCATACCATCTAATATTTAATTAGACTAAATAGGATCATCTTTCTAATATGTCATGTTTATTTACAATATTTTCTAATCAACATTACTGGTTATGCAATGACTTTTTCATTTTCCCACATTAGTTTAATAACTTTAAAATATATTAGATAAAATTTAATAGAGTGTTTTTTTAAATGGAGAAAATGATCGAAGATGTCCAGAATTTGGGCTACCTTGGGTCCACAATCAATGCTCCTGGGAACAGCAGTCAAGAGATCAAAAATAGGTTGCACCGGGGAACTCAGCTGCCCAGGATGAGAGTATGGAAAAGCAAGGAAGTGACTTTGAGGACTAACTTGGGCCTGAGCCAAGCCATGTCATTTTCAAGGTCCTCATATGCATGCGGAAGTGGGCCCTGGGAGAAGGGAGACAGAATGAAATGCTGTGTTTGGGCTGTGGTGTTGGTGAGACATCATCTTACATACTTCGTACATGTTGTCAGGAGACACCAGTCTCTGGTGAATGATGCAATTCTTGGTAAAATAGAGGCATCGAAAAGAAAAAATAAAACCCTCAGGAGATGGATTGACGCAGTGGCTGCAACAATGGGCTCAGGCGTAGGAGCGAGCATGATGATGTCACAGAGTCAGTTAGTGGGTCCCTCTGCTGTGCATGGGCCCTTGGGGATCAGAACCAGCTGGATGCCACCTAACAACAGCAACAATAAAATCCTACATATTATTTAATTTCCTGTGAAAGATCCCATTGAAATTCACATGAATCCAATATTATTTTAAAACACCACTTACCGTTTTTATAAGATGGCTATGCACAAAGGAGGTTATTTAAAAATTACTTTCTAATATTATGTTCTATTTTGAGGCTCATTCTTTACATGTACATCCACTATAATAATTTAACTTTAATGTTGTGCAGATAATTAAATGAAAATCTTTCCAAAATTTAATTTATCCCCCAGTAACTTTATTTGTAAGCCTCAGGAAAATGTACTAATAAGACTACTTTGGAATAAATCTTCATTATCTTCATTTATAAATGTCAGGGCTTGGTTCAGTCAGTTCGCTTCGTGGATTTAATGATAACAAATAGGCTCCATATCTCACATAAACAGTTGATATGCCCATTTCTGCTTTCTTATTTTGATATAGCCATTACAAGTCAAACTCATAAACTTCATGTTATAAATATCATCACTGTAAGTACAATGGACTTAACATAGATTCCATGAAGCTGAAAAGTTACTTGTAGAGAGGATGAAATATGAGACATATTTTAACTATGATGAATGATGTATTTTTGGTATTTACAGAATGACTTATTTTGGTATCTAAAGAAAGTGTGACTTTTCATACTTTCATGAGCTAAAACTAATCAAGAAATGCAAGTTCATTGGCTCTGTGTAATGACACTACATCTAAAGAGGGGAATAAAACAGAAGGTCTTAGTGCTGAGTGAGATACATTTAAAGGTCTCATCTAATGTGAGGTCTCAGTGGGGTTTCACACACTATACAATATGGAAGGTCATAGACAAAAGATTCATAATAGATCTCTATGTCCAGAAAATAGTATTCTGAATAAATGGTCTCAAACTGATAAATTAACTAATTCCTCTCTAATTTTCCATATTTCAACACATTGCTTCTGCTAATTAGATAGTTATAGAATATGGTAAGGGAATACAAATAGAGTATTGGCTGAACAATACAGAAATCTCATTACTTTTATTTAGTGAATTGATTTAGTTTATTTTTTAAATGTGAAATGACCCCCAAGGAACCATATTGTTAGCCTAAAATTATATTATCTACTTTCCTGATATTTAGTTTAATAAAATATTCATCCAAAAATTACAAAAATAACAGATTTAGGCAAATATTTATATAATTATCAGGAAAAATGAAAGCTAATGTGCAGAAGGATTTAGATAGCAATTCTATAATACTAACAAATCACAATTTAAAATGTTTTCTGAGAAAAAACAGTCTTATTTAACTCAGTTGCCTTATTGGCACTTAAAAGTAGGTCAATGAAGCCAAAGAACTGACCCAGTAAAATTACGGCAGAGAGTGAATATGTAAATGTGATAAAGAAAGTTGATGAGCATCTAAGAGATACAAAATCTGGAACCTTAAAGGCTTGAAGGTAAACAAGCAGCCACCTAGCTGAGAAGCAACTAAGCCCACATGGAGGAAGCACACCAGCCTGTGTTATCATGAGGTGTCCATGGGATCAGGTATCAGGCATCAAAGACCCAAAACAAAAAATCATATTGATGTGAATGAGAGGGAGGGCAGCGTTCAGACCCAAAGCCCATCTGCAGACAATTGCACAGGGGTCACAAGGAAGAGATGAGCCAGTTGGAGTGCAGTAGAACACCGACAAAACATGCCCCCACTATCATGACCCCAATTCTACCTTACAGACCCAGCTAGACCAGAGCATGTACACTGGTACAGATAAGAGCTCATAACACAGGTAAACCAGGACAGATAAACCCCTGATGTCCAATAATAAGAGTAGTGATACCAGGAGGGTAGGGGGAAGGTTGGGGAAGAAGGGGGAACCAATAACAATGATCGGCCTATAACCATGCCCACCCCCCAAGGAGGACAAACAGCAGAAAAGTTAGTGAAGGGAGACAGTGAACAATGCAAGATATGAAAATAATAATAATTTATAATTTATCAAGGGTTTGTGAGGGATAGTGGTGGGGGAGGGAGGTGAAACGTGAGGAGCGGATACCATGGGCTCAAGTAGAAAGAAAACATTTTGAAAATAATGATGGCAACATATATACAAAAATGCTTGACACAAGGATGTCATAAAATGGACACAATAGATGGACTGTAAAAAGAACTGTAAGAGCCCCCCATAAAATGATTTTTTTAAATTATGATATTGGAGAATAATATTACATGTACAATGGACTGTCAAAAATATTGTCTTTGTAAAAAAGATAGCCACAATTCTCCCTATTGAGGTCAGGTCACCTTCATCTCAACTACTTTGGACTTATATGTAATCAGGAAAGATGAGTCATTGAAGGATTTCATGCTTGGTCAAGTAGAGGTCAGTGAAATAGAGAAAGACCCTTAAAGACATAGATGGACCGAGTGGCTGACTATAGAAAGGATGATGCGGATGCTGCGGGGCTCAGTATTGTTTGCTCGGTTGTGCATTGAGGTGCTTGGAGTCAGACTGACGGCATGGCATCTAACTATAAAAACAAGGAACCCAAACCGTGAAAAGTCACTTTTCAATTCCATCACTGGGCCAGTACTCCTTTGCTAGCTCCAAATTCCAAGGCACAAAAATAAGGTGAATTTAAAAAATAGTAGAAGCAAAGGGGGAATATAATCACAATATTTATTCCCTATAAAGAGGCTTAAAATACTTATTTCAATGGAAAATGATATCATCTATTATGGTCACTGCACATTTTGCTTAGTTAATACATTTGACAATGCTTAATGAACTTTTATCATGTGACTAGTCAGTTTACCACCTGCATTCAAGACACAGACAAAAAGCCCATAAAAGAGTGAGGATATTTCTCTATAGTTATCGTTTTTTATATTAAAATCCACCAATCATTCCCCCCCCACCCCGTTCTTTGTGTAGTTGAAGTTGTTATTGTAAGGTTCGATAGAGTTGTTTCTGACTCACAGTGACACTAAACACGTTCCTGTCCCATTCCACCCTCACAATGGTTCTTAATGTTGATCCCACTGTTGTAACCACTGTCAGTCAATCTACCTTGTGAAGACCTAGCCTACCTTTTTCCTACCCCATGACTTTATCAAGCATGATGTCCTTCTCTAGGGATGGGTAACTTCTTACAATATATCCAAAGTACACTAAACCAAACCTTTCCTTGCTTTCATCAAAGGAGCATTCTGGCTATACATTTTCCAGACAGATTATTTTTCCTCTTTTGAAAGTCCAGGGTACTTTCAATGTTCTTTGCCAGCACCATAAGTCAAACACATGGATTATTCTTCAGTCTTACTGATTCAACATCCAATATTCACATGCAATTGGTAACAAACTATAGATAAAATTGCGAATAATTGGAATTCCAGAACGTTTCATTGTGCTTATTAGAACCATGACAGGGACCAAGAGGCAGTTTTTCGAACAGAACAAGGTAATGCTTCATGGTTTACAATGAGGAAAGGTGAGCATTATGGGATATCCTCTCACCATACATAGTCAATCTGTATACTGAGGAAATCCTCTGAGGGCTGCTTTATATGAAGAATAATGTGGCATCTGGATCGGAGGAAGGCCTACTAATAATTTGCGATATGCAGATGACAGACATGTGACAGTGAGGAGAACTCGAATCACATGCTGATGAAGATGCGGGAATGAAGTCTTCTGTATGGATTACAATGTAAGAAAGGCCCAAATCCTTACAATTGGGCAGATGGATAACATCATGATAAATGGAGAAACAATTGAAGTTGTCAATCATTTTGTCTTGCTTGGAATCACAATCAATGTTTATGGAAGCAATAGTCAATTCATCAAAATGCATATGGTGTTGGATAAGACTGCTGCACACGAGCTCTGTAGAGGGGCAAGTGAAGAACAGTGATCATGTGTCTGAGGCTCCACCACCTGTCTGTCCCTTGGTTGTACTGTGGGGGCTTGTGTGTTGCTGTGATGCTGGAAGTTATGTCACTGGTATTCCAAATGTCATCAGGTTCACCCAAATTGAACAGATGTCAGTGGAGCTGCCAGACAAAGAACAAATGAAGTACCCAGCTCCCCAATTCTGAGGAGGAATCTGCAGAAAACTGTATTTATAGCTTCAAGTCATTTTCAAACACCAAAAGCCTAAACCGATGGAGCAGCACATTGTTGGCGATGCTGCCAGGAAAGGTAGCCCTCAGGTCCCAGGGCATGCTAAATGTGACTGCAGAAGAGCTGACTTCTTGGAGGGAGCTGACCATGGTGACATGAGCAGGGAAAAGCCTGTAGCAGTGGAGACTTCAGGCTCTTCTCTCGCCAATGGGGCAGGACTCAAGGCAAAGAGAAACAGCTGCAATAATCTCCTAAAGATTGGAACTTGAATGTACGAAGTATGGACTTAGGGATATTGGAAGTGGTCAAAAAAGAAATGGAACCCATGAAGTTTGATAACTAATGGGCTTGATAACCCATTGGTTATCTGAAATGAACTGGTATTGGCTATTTAGAATTTAAAATTCAAATGATTTACTGTCCAAGGAACAACACATTCTAGAGGATTAGCCTGGAACTAATTGTCGTAAATGATTTTGCTAAAGCTATCATGAAGTACAATGTTATCTGTGGTTGATACCTATCTACCTTTAAAGAAATGTACTCAGTGCAAGTATTATTCAAGCTTATGCATGAAAGTCAAAAACTAGTGATGAAGAAATTGAAGACTCAATTTCTATCAATGACTTCAGTGTGAAATTGATCAAACATGCAATCAAATTGCATCGATAGTTATTGGTCATTGGAATGCAAAAGTTGGAAACAAAGAGGAAGGAACAGTAATTGGAAAAATAGACTTAGTGATAGAAATGAAATGAGAGATCACATGATTGAATTTTGCAAAACCAATAACTTATTATTTAAAAATACCTTTTCCAATAACACAAAAGTCAACATATTGACTTCATAAATGGAATACACAGAAAGGAAATTGATTACATCTGTGGGAAACCACAATGGAGAAGCTCAATATCAGCAGCTAAAATCAGACCATGGGCCAAATGTGAAATAGGCCATCAATTGTTCATATGGAAGTTCCAGATGGAACTAAAGAAAATTTAAACATGACCAAAGGAGCCAAAATACCACCATAAATATATTTCACATGAATTTCTAGAATATCTCATGAACAGATTGACACATTGAATATTAATGACAGAAGTCTTGATGAGCTGTGGGAGGACATCAAGAACATCTTTCATGAAGATAACAAAAGTCATTAAAGAGAAATGAAAGAACTCTTATTGGTACTAATGTACATGCTCCGGCCTATCATGTAGGGTCATGATAGTAGGCAGGGGGAGGGGTTGGGACGGATGGGAGAAATCAGCAAAGAACTAGAGGAACGTGGTGTGTTTTGTCAGTGCTATACTGCACTCTTGCTGACTCGTGTATTCCTTGTGACTCTTCTGTGAGCGGATGTCCAATTTTCTGCAGATGGGCTTTGGGTCTCCACTCGATCCCCATCCCCCCCTTTGTTTGAATCAATATGATTATTTGTTTGGGGTCTTTTGATGCTTGATACCTAATTCTGTGGACACCACACAATCACACAGGCTGGTGTGCTTCTTCCATGTGGTCTTTGATGCTTCCCTGCTGGATTGCCACTTGCTTAACTTCAAACCTTGAAAACCCCGGACACTATATCTTGTAATAGCCAGGCACCAACAGCTTTCTTTACCATATTTCCTTATGAACTCATTTTATTTTCAGCAATCCTGATGGTGAGATGAACATCACAGAATGCCAGGTTATCAGAACAAAATGTTCTTGCACAGAGGGAAGACTTGTCTAGTGGTCCAATGTCCATCTGCTACCTTGATACTTAACATATAGATATATGTACATAAACCTATATCCCTATCATTATATATTAATATATTTACTTATATACAGGTCTATATGTCTCTATAAATATCTTTTGCCTCCTAGTTCTTTCCTCGATTTCCTTTTACTTTCCTCCTGTCCCGCTATCATGTTTGACCTTAATTCAGCTCTCAGTAATTACTCGCAGCTATAAGAGCTCTCCACACACAGAATCCAGGATAGATAAACCCCTCAGGAATAGTAATAGGAGTAGCAACACCATGAGGGTAGGGAAGGTGAGGGGCAAAGGAAAGAAAGGGGGATACTATTGAAATGATTGATGTATAACACTCCCCCAGGGGAAGAGCAATAGAAATGTGGGTGAAGGTAGACAGTGTGTAGTGTAAATATTAATAATTTATAAAATAATTCATTGTGAAATTTTTAAATAATTATAATTTATATAAAAGACATGAAAGAAAGAAAATATTAAATTGAATGGCAGAAAAGACTCTGAAACTTCCTCTTAATTTCAGAATTATTAAAGCAAATGGAAGAAAAGACTAAGTCAAGGAGCTGAATAGAAAATTTCAAAGGGCAGCTTGAGAAGACAAAGCCACATATTATAATGAAGTATTCACAAAGACCGAGAATTAGAAAGTCGAAAAGAGAAAATTTTCTCAGGATATCTGAAACTAAAAGCACTGAAAAAATTGAGCCTTAATTTGCAGTCTTGAAAGGTTCTATAGGCAACGTATTGAATGATGCAGTAGCATCAAGAGAAGAGGGCAAGAATACACAGTCACTGTACCAAAAAGAACTAGTCAATATCCCAATGTTTCAGGAGGTAGCACTTAAGCAAAACCAATAGTGCTGAAGCAAGAAGCTCAGATTGTGCTGAGTGGCTTAGTGAAAAACAAGGTTCCAGGAATTGACAGAATATACAATAAAATGTTAGCAATCACTCATCTATGCCAGGAAATTTGGCATGCAAACACCTGGTAAATTGACTGAAAAAGGTTCATGTTTGTGCTTCTTCCAAATAAAGTTGACCCAATAAAGTGATCAAACCATAGAACAATGTCACTGATATTGCACAGAAGTAAAATATTGCTTCAATTCGTACAAGATATGCTGCAGGAATTTGCCAGAAGTTCAGGCCAGATTCAGAAGAAGACCTGAACCAAAATATATTATTGCTGGTGTCAGATGTATATTGGCTCAAAAGAAAATATATATACCAGAAAGGTGTTAACAAATGTTTCATTGACTATGCAAAGGAATTTGAGTGTGTGGATTGTAATAAGTGTGGATAAAACCTTGAGAAGAATGGAAATTCCAGAAAACTTCCAGTACTCACTCTGAACTTGGACATGGACTAAGAGGCAGTTGTTGAATGGAATAAGGAAATACTGCATGTTTAAAATCACGAAAGGTGGGTGTCGGGGCTGCATCACCTCATCCTTCTTGTCCAATTTATATGCCATGAAATCATCAGAGAAGCTGGATTGCATGAAGAAGAATGAGCATCAGGATTTGGAGGAAGGTGTATTTACAATCTGCCATACGCAAATGACACAACTTTGCTTGCTGAAAGTAAGGAGAAGTAAAGCACTTCCCGATGAAGATCATGGATTCTAGCCTTTGGTATGGATTACAACTTAATTTAAGAAAGACCCAAACCCCCAGAACTGGACCAATAGGTAACACCAGCTTAAATGGAGAATAGTTTGAAGTTGACATGGATGTTGTATTGCTTGGATCCATAATCAATGGTCATGAAAGAGCAATCAACAGATCAAAAGGCATGTTGCATTAGGTAAATCTTCTACACAAGATCTCCTTAGAGTATTGAAGAATAAGGATGTTACTTGAGGAATAAGGTGCATCTGACCAAAGCCATGGTGTTCTCCATTGCCTCATATGCATGTGAAAATTGGAAATCTACAGCAGAAGAAGCTGTGCCCCTGAATTCCAATGCTGAAAAATATTGAAAGTGTCTGTTTTGCTCAAAGTACAAATGTATCTGTGTTGGAAGAAGTAAGGCCAGGGCACTCTTTAGAGCAAGGATGGCAAGACGCCATCCTAAATTCTTCGGAAATCATATCAGGAGAGGTCATCGTGTTTGGTCAAATGGAGGGCTGGAAAAAAGAGAAGACCCTGATGTGATGGGTTTCCCCAGTGACGGCATTGATGGGCTTCAGTGTTTCATTTGGTATTGCATAGAGTTGGTATGGGTTGCAGCTAACATGATGGGATTCAACAACATTTTGTGGACAAGGATGGGCCTGAACCAAGCCATGGTATTTTCACTTGTGTCATATCCATGTGAAAGTGGAGCATTGAGGAAGGAAGACCTAAGAAAGTCTATGCATTTGAATTGTGTTGTTGGAGAAGACTGTGGAAAGTAATATGGCACTTTCAACTCCTAAATGAACAAACAGATCTCTGTTGGAAAAAGTATGACGAGAGGGCTCCTTGGAGGCAAGGGTGGCAAGATTTCTCATTACATGTTGTGGACAGGTTGTCAGGAAAAAACATGTTTCTGGAAGAGGGCAGGACGCTTAATAGAGGGTCAGCCCAAACCAGGAAGTTCCTCAAGGAGATGGACTGACAGCACCATGGCTGCAACAATGGGCTCAAGTATACCAACAACAGTGATAGGGGGCAGGACCAGGGAATGTTTCATTGTGTTGTGCATGGGGTCACCATGTGTTGGAATGGACTCAATAGCATTAACAACAATAACCTTAGGCAGTCGAAAGTATCATGCCATAGATCGAGGTGAATTTTATTCTTCAAAGTTACAGACTTGCTCATCAAAAATGGTTTAAAGTTTCATGCAAGAGCTTTATCCAGTACAATCTCTTGACTTCTGCTCCATGCACGTTCATTGCAGATCCAAAAAAAGAATAAATCCCAGGCAAATGCAATCTTGTCTCCAATTACCACATGACCTACTAGGTTATTTCTGATGACTTTGGTTGTCCTTACATTAAGTTGTAATCCATACTAAAGACTGCACTCTTTGATATTAATCAGCAAATGCTTGAAAGCCTCCTCACTTTCAGCAAGCAAGGTTATGACATCTGCATCGAGTAGACTGCTGGAAAGCCTTCCTGCAATACTGATGCCACATTTTTCTTCATAGACCTATCTTCTCTGATGATTTGCACTGCATGCGATGCAATAAGTAAGGTGAGAGTATGATAGTGGGAGCAGGAATCATATTTACTCTTGTTGAGACTATATGCATCACAGGAACAGAAATTCAACCATTCCCACACCACATCATCAGTGTCACTGAACACATCCTCCCAGTTGTACCACAATTCACACCCTGCCTCAAGAGTTGATCATCTCCAGTTAAGGTCAACTCCTTCTCTTTGAGTTCCACATTTAATCTTTTTCATTGTTGTAGCTAATTTGATCTCATGTGCATAATTGTTACAAAGAATATGATGTTCAAGGCAGATAGATATTCTTCATTAAGCTAAGCTATTTTATTCTGAGAATATTTTAGAGAATATTTTGGGTTTAAGGTTTGAAAATGGTATTAACACAATACTTTCAAGGGTTAGGCATCCACCATGGTACAAGCTGAAACTCCATGGTGTGGCTGAAGTTAATGACAATTTGAAAATGCTTCTCTGTGTTTCTCTTCGTTTACTCTGAATTCTTCTTTAGACTCTTTGATCAAATTATTCAGGAATGTTAACGAAGCACATCTAGTTCTGGTCTTATGACATAAAATCAGTTGTATATGTTGGCAATTAGCTCTTCCTATTTCGGATTCTTCTGGTCCACATGAATATAGAACAATTCTTGTGTATTGGATGAATAATTGAGAGCTTTTAAGACACAGCAACAATATAGCAAATAGGAAGTAGGACAGAAATGCATACGTACTATAGTATTCTTCTAACCGGCATGTCCAATAAATCATGTCCTGACTCCTCCAAATCAAGGAACCCAAAACGTTATACTACTTCACTTGCATTAAGAGATAATAAAAGACAAATATATAGATAACAAAGTTTATTTGTGATTGCCAGGGGTTGGTTGTAGCAGTAAAGGATATTATGTTTAGTTTTATAAGAGTACTGAGTTTTGGTGCATGGTCACAGAAAAATCACAACAAGTAAGGATAGAGTTATGCAACCAATTATTGTAGTTGCTGTCAGAAAGTTGTACAACCGTAAAAAGTTGAATTGATCAAAGTTTTGTGGCAGACATAATGGCAAGAATTAAAGAGAATAATAAAATATATATTCTAATATATATATTAGAGCTCACTCTTTCAGCCTTTATCTTGTTGAAAATCTTAACATGACAAAAGATAAAGGATAGTAAGATTGAAATTGAGAAAATCTGCGTCAATCTCTCCTCAGCAGATACTGACCCATGACTTCTAATGCAGCTTGTTCTTATCAAGCACAGAAACTCAAAACACAGACTGAAAATCTCCCAGCACTAGGGAAACAGCTGCCTACTAACGCTCAAGATAGACAGTGGTTACTTGAAACTCACGACAAAGCATTTCTACAAGCAGGATAAAAGTCGACACACTTTCATTGGTGAACGCAGAACTTTCTCATGTGCCAGTTAAAACGAAATCTAGAATTAGAATAAGCATGAGTGTAATTCTCTATATCACTCCATTTTTATTCTCATACATGAAATGTCAATGTTATAGAACTCATGCCTGTACATTTTTGCTGGTATTTCAAACATACAACTAAAAACCCTACCACAATAACAAGAAAGGTAAACAAAAAAGAAGTAGGAAGTGATCACTGGACCAAGGACTACTACCATGGCCCATGAGATAAAGCCTTTTTTATTATAAAATAACTATAAATACATAACTTTAAAACTCAAACAAATCTAGAATACAACATTAAAATGGATAATCCAACATTAGCTAATCCTGAGTTTATTGCCCCAAGCAGCAGCTCTCTAGAACAAAAGAGCTTAAGCTTGGGAGACACACTCTAAAGCAGTGTGACGTATGATACGGTCTTCGCTCTAACAGATCTGGACTTGTTCTGGGTATTGTTATCTGTAAGCTTTATGACGCTAGAAATAAATTAACCTTCCTGAGACCCAACCCTGTGGCAGGGAGATGGCAACCACTACTTGGGAGATTTATTGTGGAGAGTACTGGCTCCTCGCATGTCTAAATACTTGAATGCCTTGTGTGCCATTTCTGCATATAAAATACTGCATAATCACTATGGAAATGATAATAACATGCAGTAAACACAATGCTATTGCCTTTGGCACTGCAGAGGCATGCTCTCTGGTTTTATCTTTGTATTCCACTGGTACTGAATTCTAATTTCTGTGGCATACATTATACTTTACAGCATAAGAAGCAGTGCTGTAGGAAAGAAAGAGCAAATTGTTAGACCCAGACACTGGAGCTAGGAGCTTCCAACAGGTTTCTTATCTATGAATTTCTTCATTTAGAAAATGGGTATACTTTTAGCTATATCATAATACCCAAAACTCACTGCCATTGAGTTCATACTGACAATTAGCAACTCTCTCCATACAGGGTTTCTGAGACTATAAACGTTTATAGGAGCATGTAGCTTCATCTTCCACCCACGGGGTGGCTAGTGGGGTTGAACTGCCAGCCCTGCAGTTGTCCAAGACCTATCTCACAGTGTCCCCAGGGATCCTTTAGCTGCCTCATGTTGTTGTTGTTGTTGTTGTTCAGTCAGTGCTATCAAGTCAGTTCTGACACATAGTGACTCTATGCACAAAAGAAGAAAACATTGCTGGTCCTGCAGCCTCCTACCAATTGTTGCTATGTGTTGAGCCTTAGTGCAGACATTGTGTGTCAATCCATAGCAACAAAGTACTTCCTCTTTTTCACTGCCCTTCAGCTTTAGCAAATATAATGTACTTCTCCAGGGACTGAATACTCATGATAACATGTTCAAAATTCATTAGATGAAGGCTCGCTGTGTTCATTTTAAGGACCATTCTAACTATACTCTTTCAAGGCAAAATTTGATTTGCAATTCACCAATAAAGTTAATTAATTCCCATTTAAGTTTGAAAACTGAAGTTAAGACAAAAAAATATCTAACAAACTCATTCATCCATCAGATGGGAACCACAATCAGAACTTCAGTGTTTTGAAGGTGTGTCACATTGTGTGTGTGTGTGTGTGTGTGTGTGTGTGTGTGTGTGTGTGTGTTTCTTGGGTCCTTTACTGATGTAAAATCCTCTCCAGAGCAAGAACAGAAAAAAATATATAGAGGAAGCTGGTCACTTTCTGAATGAGTCCCCGAGGAAAAGCTGGAGGCAAACTGAAGCTCACTCTGTAGACTGGCCTTGCTCGCTATTACTAATCAAAAAGGATCCTCATTTTGTGTTAGAAGCATCTGGGCCTCTTGTACTTTCACTGTCTCAAAGCAGCAGGCATTGTGGTCCTGCTCCTTGGAGTTGCCTCGTTGAGATGGCCTGCTGAGATTTTACTGGTTCTGAAGCACAAAGTTTATTTTTTCCATGAGGTATAGCTCTGAGAATATCAGGAGAGTGCAAGGCAATAAAATAAATACTCTACCAATGAAATTACCCCCTTATTCCCTACCATTAGGATTATCCAACTTTTATCTATGGAATATAAAGACTAAGTTGGATGAATACTATTATTTATTATAGACACAATTTACAACAAAAAATATTTACCTGCCTGCTTATGAAAACAGGCAAATTACTATATCATCGTTAATGGTCACAGAAAAATCAGTCTACTAGACTAGCTGTGAACTTGAAAAAGCAGATAAAAGGAACAAGACAACAGGACCTAAAAAGGCAGGTGAACAAGAAAGGTCAGCTTCTGAATTTACTCTGAAAGGCACAGGAATATAGCAAAAACCTAGAGGAAGAAATGTGGGGAGTCTTTTCATATAAAAAATGTTAAAGGAAAAAGACAAACAAATTTTATCATTCAAACAAAATCAAGCACAAATTTTGGATATGTATGTTGCACAAGTTTTGAATATGTATGTTGCCTGCCAGTTGTTTTTTAAATTAAATATTTTAATGCAATAGAACAAGCGATCACATTATCTCCTGCCATCCTTGAAATTTTATACCTATAATTTTCCCCTTTGAGGGTTGCGATTATGCAATCTTTACATTAAAATAAAAATAAAATAATTGTTTTATATATACTTTATATACTAGATGTGGTAGTTTGATAATTTTATGTGGACAAGTTTACTAGAAACTCCTGATAGAGGTAGAATCAAATGCGGATGTGGTCATTTGTATAAGTCTGAGGGCCTCTGGGAAGTGCGTCTTTCTCTGTCATGTCACGTTCTTCCTCACTGGGACTTCACTAGGACCGTGTCTGCTACCAGGAGTGGTCCCAGGTGGGCTACCTGACCCCAAGAGCTGCCAGGTCACTACTATGATCTCATAGAACTGGATCCAAACAACTCTGCACCCACCAGACTGTGACTTTTCTGCTTCCCTCTTCACCTTTCTGCGTCCCCTGCCTGCTGCTATGTGTGTCTGAAGGGGGACTGATGGACCAGCCTTGGACTACTGGAGAGGAGGTGGACTGGGCTAGTATGCCTTCCTGATATAGAACTACTTCTGGATGTACAACTCTTCGTTTTACAGAGTTGAATGTACTGGATTTGTTGCTCTAGACAACCCAGCCTAACATTGTAACTGAGTACACTCGGGTAATTTTAGATTTACCATAAATAATTACACGAACAGTAGAGTTTTAATATACCCTTCCTACACTCTGCACAGTTTCATCAATTGTGAATTAATGTTTTGAATCTGTATGATGGCTTAGATACAAGTGACCACAATAATATTAATATGTGATCATTAACAGAAGACCATAGTTTACATTAAGGTTCATTCTTTGCGTTGCACTGTTTGCATTGTTTTATGGATATTAGCAGATGTGTAATGCCACATAGCCACCAACCTCATATCATGGACCATTGTTTCATGGGATCAGAGCATTTCTATTTACATGTATTAATCCCCTGCTTCTCTGTCTTCTGACCCTCTAGCAACCACTGTTCTTTTTATTGCTTCTATGTTTCTTGCTTTTTGTTTTGGCCCAGAGTGGCACATAGTTAGAATCATACAGAATTTTCAGACTGTCTTCTTCAGTTCAGCAATTGGTATTTGATTTTTTATTATTTATTTCATGCATTAACAATTACTTTTTTCTTTTAAATCACCTGATAATATGCAACCGTATAAAAATACAAGAGTTGTTTATCCAGACACAAAGTGAAGAATGCCAGCATCCTTGGGGGAAAGTGGGTGTGACATTGAGCTGATAAATACAAGGTCAGCTGCTCAGTTGGAGAAAGATGAAGCAAGCTGCTCTCAGACAGCGTTTTAGTGTCATACAATCTAGGGGACAAGTCTACCCCGCCCTAGAGGATGGCTTTGAGGGAGGCTTGAGGGTAGTGGGTTGTTTCGTTTATTGTTTCCAGATTTTGGAAACTATGAATAAACCTTCTATAATGATCTATGTGAAAGTTGTGCATGGACTTAAGATTTCATAACATTTAGATAAATATGCAGGGGGTGAGATTGCTGAACTGTAGGGTAATCCCACCCCTAGCGTTTTAGAAATAAGCAAACTATCTCCCACATTGCTTGCTTCAGTTTGCATTCCCACCAGCTAGGACTGAGTGTTATTATTACTGCTCATTTTTTCTTGTATTAGGTGTTAGTGTTCTGCATTTTAGCCACTTTAACAGGTATGTAGGAATACCAAGCCATTATTTTATCTTGCTTAATTTTCTAATTGTATGGATATGATGTCGAACACCTTTTAATACATTCATATAATATTCCAATATGTTTTTGGTGAATGTTCTCTTCTTATTGGTTTTCAGGTATATGTGTCTGTAGAGAAGATCTAGTGGTATAGTAGTTACATGTTGGGCTGCTCACCACAACATAGCTCCAGACACACTGAAGGGAAAAGATAAGGCTTGCTGGTCCCTTGGAGAGCTAGTCATGGAAAGCCACAGGGGCGCTTCTACCCTGTTCTCTGTGGTCCTCAGGAGTCAAAATTGACTTGATGGCAGTGTGATTCTATATCTAGCTAGCTAACTAATGAGGAAGCCTTGAATTGTGATATTTAAATATATAATATATAGGTTATCTATACATAATATATAGACAAATATATCTCTATATACATATATATTATATATAATCTTTACTAAAATCCTTTTTTCAGAATTTTTTTTTACATTTTTTCAATGTTTGTGGCTTATCTTTCCTATTTTTGAACAATGTCTTTTGAGATTGCAATTTGTTTTAAATCCTGGAGTGTAGAAACACATTCAAAGCTATATTATTTATCACCATCTTTGATCTCAACTTTCTTGTATCTGCTTGTGTTGATTGAGAAATTTAGTTGATATACAACATAGACTCTTCTCCTATTTTCTAAGAGGGAAACTAGATTTTGAGTATGGTATCAACGCATTATTTTTCTGTTCAAAGATAATTTATAAGTACATGTCCATTTTGATTGTGCTCCATTGCATTGGTTATGACTGAATCTTAGCATAATGATATTTTTAGTAAAAAATTATAAAATATGTATAGCTGACATTATTACCTTTCTAACCTCTTTTCTCACTACTTTTATCTAAAGTGTATCTATGACATTTTTAGTAGCTATTATTTCCTATCACTTAAATCATTGAAAGCTCCTAGTCACCCTGGGGAGAAAAACACATGTTTTGCTAAGATACCTGTGCAGTACTTTAAGCAGTTGGCATCAGGTTCTGAGCATGCGACTTTGGAAAAGTGACTTATCACTATTAATCCTGATGAATACATACATTTGCCTCCAACATAAGATTATGAACCAGGATTGTGCTATTCAAAGATCACACCCTCACCACATGTATATAGACAAGCCTTGTTAATTCAACCTAAAATAATATTGAAATTATTAATTAATTCAATAGTCCAGAAACACATAATATGTTGTTGTTGTCAGGTGACACCCAGTTAGTTCTGCTCCACAGGGACCTTGTACACAACAGAAGGAAACACTGTCCTGTCCCGCTCCATCCTCACCATTGTCCCTATGCCTGAGCCCATTGTTGCAGCCAAAACAGATCGCTTGGTCTTTCCAGTAGTTCAGGTTGCTTTCAATATTCTTCGACTGCACTACAATTCAAACACAAAAATTCTTACACATACACAAACCACGTACATTTACACAAGCCTTGTTCATTCTTCAATTTTAATGAAATAGTACAGAAATACATTAAAAAAGTGAAAATCCGCCTATATTATTACCAAATCCCCCAAAAGCAATTGCTTGTCTTAGTGTGTTCAAATTTTACAGAGATTTAATTATTCGTAAAGGGAAATAGTTCAGCAAGTCATATTTGACATATAAAATCATACTCAATTTGAAACTATTTCATTATGGGTAACATACTGGCATGCTTACATACTGTGTACCTAACCATTACTCTAGGGAAGAGTATTGGTTTTTATTATTTCTATTTTTATTTCTTATTACAATTTAAAGAACTACTATTTAAATGATCCAATACATATATTTAACATACAAAGACATACTTTTTCTTCAGGGTATAGTCATTTCTAAAGGACATAATAATTTCATACTTTAATAGATTGTGCCATTTTCCCTGACCAAAAAAAAAAGTTCCAATTTACACAATAGTATGTGAAAGTGCTCATGCTTCACAACTGTTATCTCCTTTGTTCCCTGAAGAAGCTTTTATATTTTGTGCACATAATAAATGGGTGATATTTGTTTAAATGAGGGAATAAACATATTTCTGTTAAATGGACTTATAGTTTACTCAAATTGTTATCAATGTACAAAGGCACACAGATTTGTGCATGTATATTTATAAATGTTAAATTTTGCACCTCAGATTTAACAGGCATCACAAATAGACCTATTTAGAATATTTGAGAAATTAAATTCTCCGTGCCTCCGGAAAATTGCAATTGTTTAGTTGAATATAATTTGTGACTTCTGAGCAGAGAGGACTAAGCCATGCGATGCTTTTTTGCATTCTTTAAAATATATGCTTGTATTTTAAAGTCTTGAGATCAATGTAGCATCTCTAAAATAACTTTTGTTAGGAGCAGTTGAGTACACGAAAAATAGATTTTTTATGGTTCTACACTTTGGAATGTAAGTTTTCTCTTACAATAAACTAATGAAGTGTTTCTTCTTAATACAAAGCATTCTCTTAAAGTGAGCTATGTTCAGGGTTTCTGAGACTGGAAATTTGTATGGGAACAGACAGACTCATCTTTCTCCCAAAGGAGAGTTGGTGAGTTTGAACCATTAACCTTACATTTTTCACTCCACCAGGGCTCCCTACTTAAAAGACAAGAAATCATAATTAATTTGACAGTGGCGAGAAGGTATAGCAGTAAATTCGGAATTCAGATAATTCAAAATTGTAACCATGGCAAGTGTCATTCACTTTTTTATAAGGAGTACTTTGTTGAACTCTCAAAGAAAGAACAAATCCATGTATCAAACCAATGAAACTATATGTGCATTCCCCAGAATAGACAGATAATGTTAGATAGGGAACCTAATTAAGACAACATTATATTCAAATTTTTAAAAGAATAATTGAGGACCTCCTAGGAAATATGGATTTTGTTATTTGGATATTTCTATATTCATTATTTTACTTTAAGTTTTCATAATTTTAACTTATGAATAGGCACAAATAAATAAATTCAGAGCTTGAGTTTCGTACTCTCTAAAAAAAAACAGAATAGCAGTTTCCACCCTGTCAGTTCATTTGAACTATTAAGGCAGGACGGAGGAAAGAGTCAGAACCAAATGTCCAAAGTTTCCCTGAAATATGAGGGCAGAAAAGTGGGTTAAATGAAATGGAATATTCCAGAGGCACAAGGGACCAAACTCAGAGTCAAGACCTATCAGTGACAGAAATGGGAAAGAAAGATGGAGAAAAACAACAACTAATAACTAATAATTATTGATTTCAAAAGTTATACCAAGCACTAAGGCAACAACTCTTTGGACCATTCTCATATCACTTGTAATCCCTCACAATAGCCTGTGACAGTAATATGTGCAATTGTTTAGAGAAAGGGTCTGAGATTCAACAACCTAATTGGATTTCCCAAGTGTTACTCAGCTGATAAGCATCAAGGTTTAAACAACAAAGAAGATGTTCATACACTGCCTCTTGCTACTATCTAATGTGATGAATATTCTATATCAGAGCTTTTAGAAAATAATAGCTTTCTAGTATGGAATTAAGCGTGATAGGACAGTTTCACTGGAGTCCCTGAGTAATGCATTTACAGATCTCATCTGCTAGCCTAGAGGGTTAAAAGTTCAAATCCATTCTGAGCTGACTTGGAAAAAATGCCTCACAAACTCCTTCTGAAAATATCAGTCATTCAGAACCCCATGGAGCACAGATTTAACTTGACACACATTGAGTCAGCGTGAGCCAGAGTCAACTTGGCAGCAACTAGTCTGGGGTAGTTTCTTTAAGCATAAATACCACTCATAAATATTGTATAGAGCTATTAAAATGCGGGCTGTTTTTCAGTTTTGTCCCAAATATGTTAAATCAGTTTTCAAAGGGTGAGAACCAAGTAACCAGTGTTTTAATAAACATTCTATATTACTTTTAAACACACTGATCTTTGAAAGCTCTGAATTCAAAGTTCTACGTTACTAGAAATAGTGAAATGCTAAAAAAAACATACTACCCACAAACCTGCATTTGCAATTCAGAGGAAAGCCACTCCGTTTTCCTTCCGGAGTGTGAAAATGACTGACTGGTATGGCATGAGGACAATGGAGCACATCCGTAACTGAACTATTAGGTCATGGTAGAAGACAAATAGATCTCAAACAACCACTGTCATTAATTCGATTCCACTAATATTGTAAATAAGTTTCAAGAATTTCCCAATAATAAAAACAATAACAAAAGGGTCATTACATTAAGATAATTAAAAAGATCAGAATAGCAAATATTCTATCTTGAAACCATTTGTGAATTTTAAAACTATGAGAAAAATAAAGTAGTTGGAAGAACATTTTCTAAAACAGTTCTTTAGTGTTTTCAGGCACATAACAAAGGGCTCATATTTTCAAATTCTTCCTTCAATTCAGGGGTCTCTGAGTGGTGCAAATGTTGAAGTTCTCAGCTACCAAGTGGAAGATTGCTGCTTTAAACTCATTTAGAGGAACCTTACACAAAGGTCTAGTGATCTGCTGGCAAAAGATCACAGACTTGCTTGGAGGAGTCAAGACCAGGTAGAATCACCTGTCTTGATGCTCCCATAATTAGATCAGAAAATCAAGAGGTAAGGAGACCAATAGTGGGTGGATGGTGCTAGAAATAGAATCCAAGTCAACTAGGGTCTGTCGCTCAGATGTCCCCTCGCGATTTGGGCACACACACAGTGATTGGACAGGTCACGGAGGGCGGTGCTCCTAGCTCACCGTGTCTGCCCACGGGTTCCCGTCATCCCTTACTAGGTCCTGTAGGATGGCGTCTATGCCCCACTCTCCACTCCAAGCCCAAGATCCAAGACCCATTAACTGGCAGCAATTATCCCCAGACTGCTTTCTAAGAGTGGTGATAATTCCAGGCCTGTGGAGAGCCTTCAAAAACTAGCCACGAGAACTCACTCTAGAGTTCCCTCTCTGCTTCCCTCCCCGCATGTGCATTCTGGACTTTGACCTCCCCTCCCCTCCCAGAAACAGAGAGACCTTGGGAGCCACCCCATATCCCCACTCCTTCTTTTCCTCCAGTTGCATACATGTGGCCAGTGCAGGTAATGACAGATAATTAGACACTCCCTTGCTGAATTCAGAGAGCCGAGAGCCTATTTGTCCAAGGCAGAGGCAGAAAGCCACAACCTGCAGATCTGTGCAGAAGAGAGCCACGAGGGACCCCGGAGGTCAGCCAAGAGAACTCAGAACCAGTGTGCCCCGAACCCACTTGGCTCATCTAATCCCCCCCACTCCTTGTAGACAGTATGGCACAGCCTGATAACAGGACACTCTACAAGCCCCCTTAAAACAAACAAACAAACAAAAAAACAAACACATTCACTCCAAGGTTGTATTCCTACTGGTCACATTGAAAGGAAGCCATCCCAAGCTGAGTTCATTAACTAGGCACTAACAGGCGAAGGGAGAAAGGAGTCGGTGAAAGACATGAACATAAAAATAAATTATAATAATATATAATTTATCAAAGGGGTCACAAGAGTGGGACGGTGGGAGAGGAGGGCAAAAAGAGGAGCTGATACTAAGGGCTCAAATAATAAGTAAATGTTTAAAAAATGATGATCGCAACATATGTACAATATGCTTGATACAGTCGATGTATGGATTGTTATAAGAGCTATTATAGCCCCCATAAAATGATCTTTAAAGCAGAACAAAACAACAAACAAAAATTACCAAGGCATTAACATAACAAAATAGGAAAAGCCACCTGTAGCTAAAGTCCTTGCCCGAGCGAAAACCAGGTGTTAGCAATTTTTAACTTTACAAAGAGGCTTTGAAAGTCTATTTAAAAACCTCACAATAATAAGTCATCAAAACCAGTCCTCCATGTAAGAAATCAGATGCCTGAGTACACAATGCTATACTCTACCAACTCACCCCCGAGGCTACTTAGGTAGATGATACCAATTGACCCCATTCCCCCACCCCACGCCCCCCATCCCAATTCTTTTTTTTTTAATCATTTTATTGGGGGATCATAGAACTCTTATCAAAATCTATACATACATCCTGTCAAGCACATTTATATGTTTGTTGCCATCATCATTCTCAAAACATTTGCTTTCTACTTGAGTCCTTGGTATTGGCTCCTCAATTCCCCGCCTCCTTCGCTGCTCCCACCTACCTCATGAGCCCTTGATAATTTATGAATTGTTATTATTTTGTCATATCTTACACTGTGCGACATCTCTCTTCACCCATTTTCTGTTGTCCATCCTCTAGAGAGGAGGTTATATGTAAATCCTTGTAATTAGTTCCTCCGTTCCACCCACCCTCCCTCTACCTTCCTGGTATCGCCACTCTCACACTAGTCCTTAAGGGATCATCTGTCCTGGATTCCCTATGTTTCCAGTTCCTATCTATACCCATGTATATCCTCTGGTCTAACCAGATTTGTAAGGTAGAATTGGGACTATGATAGTGTTAGGGGTGATAGAGAGGGAGGAAGCATTTAGGAACTAGAGGAAAGTTGCATATCTAATCACTGCCACACTGCACCCTGACTGATTCATCTCCTCCTTGCCACTCCAAGCAAGAGGATGTCCAGTTGACCACAGATGGGTCTTGGGTCCCCAATCTGCACTCCCCCTCATTCATAATGATTTGATTTTTTTGTTCTTTGATGCCTGATATATGACCCCTTTGATATCTCATGATCACACAGGCTGGTGTGCTTCTTCCATGTGGGCTTTTTTGCTTCTGAGCTAGATGGCTCCTTGTTTATCTTCAAGCCTTCAAGACCCCAGAAACTATATCTTATCATAGCTGGGCACCATGAGCTTTCTTCACCACTTTTGCTTATGCATCCATTTGTCCTCAGCGATAATATCCAGAAGGTGAGCACACGATATGATTTTTTGTATTTTGATGCCCCATATATTCTGACCTGTTCTATCAAAAGTACATTCTCTCAGGATAACTAACCCAAGGACAAAAATATAGCTCTCTATGTACACTGGTACAGATAAAAGCTCATGACTCTGGTCAGATAAACCCCTCAGAAATGGTGGGGAGGAGGTGAGGAAAAGGAAACTGAGATGGCACATAACACATGCCCCAACCCAGGGGGGATAAACAACAGAAGCAGAAGTGAAGGGAGAGCAGTCAATGTAAGATATGAAAAGAATAATAATCCATAATTTGTCAAGGGGTCATGAGGTTAGGAGGGTTGGGGAGGGAGGGAATAAAGGGGAAATTGATGTCAAGGGCTCAAATGGAAAGCAAATGTTTAGAAAATGATGATGGCAACATATGTACAAATATGCTGATACAATTGATATATGGAATTAAGAGCTGTAAGAACCCCCAATAAAATGATTTTTTTAAACTGAAAATAGTAAAGAAAAAATACAGTTCTCACAGCCATGTCATACTCAAAACATCCCCCTAGCCTGAATCTCACCCGTCCCTGACACCTTATTTACTGACCACAAGGCAGTAAATCATCATACTTCACCAAACACTGCCAATATAAAATATCCAGGATAGTCAAGAGACCCTGGAGGATTCACCACACTCCTCCCTTACTCCAACAATATTAACCTCTGGAAACTGTTCCCTTCATACCAGCAACACAGAAATAAAATTGTAGCTTTCTAGGAAGAGAGCTGGCCTCCCAGGATGCAGAAACACAATTTAAGCTTGCAGCAATGCTAACCCCAAATAGTTGATATTCTTAGTCGCATTACCTTCTGGGAAAGAAAATGCAGGTGCCCTTTCCCCACCACAGGAATTGGGACACAAGAGGGTTACTTGGTGAACTTCCCTGACTCTGCAAGGTAGCTAGTCAAAACATGGGCCCACTGACCATAACTGGAACACCTTCTGAACAGAAGTCCAGCCTTACAAGGCCTTACAAGGGCACCCACAGCAATAATCTATATTGTACAGAAGGTGATGTGTTAGCCTGGGTACTTTATAGAAACAAATCCAAAGAAACTCATGTGTATAAGAGAGAGTTTTATATAAAGGATAAGTGAACAACAGGAAAACTTCCCAACCCAGTGCTGTCCAAGCCCACAAGTCCAACATTAACCATTATGTCCAACACCAATCCACAACGTCCTCTTCCATCTCACAAAACAGACACAATGATGCTGACTGCAGGAGGAAAGCTAAATCAGTGAATGTGTAAGCATCTCAGCGCTGGCAGGGGTCTCTACACAGCTGCTCCAGCACCCAGGGCTGTATTGGGGCAGGTCCATGTGGCTTCTCCTCAGGGATGTCTTGCAGGATATGAGCCTTGCCAGCTGAAACAGGGAACCAGCTAAGGCAGCTGCATCCTGGTCAGCCCATCACAAAGCAAGAGACCCAAGACCTACAAAGAGGAAGCTCACTGAGCCATTTAGCTCTCTGTCCTTCAATTAACCCCACATGTGTTTATCAGCCAGGTTGGCACAATAAACTCAGGGGAGGAGAATAGGGAGGTGTGCAGCAACCTAATATAAAGAAGGCTTCTGATATAAACACAAATAATTAAATGTCTGGACTCTCACAATTTACAGGATTGACTAGGGACCCTGGTAGATTTAACATACCCATCACGTACCCCAACCTCCACAACATCCAGAACCTGCTGCCTACAGTTCTACAATGCCTATCCTCCATCAACTTATCAACTATATACGTATCCTCTTTAAGCTTCCAAGCCCAGGTCCCCATGAACACCAGTACACCTGCATGTGTTCTGCCTGCTCAGTGCCATCCTCACTGTTCACGGTGGACCTAGCATTGATGCTAGTGATCTGAGCCTGCACCTATTCTGCACACAGGCCCCTTGACTATTTCCTTCCTGCACTACATCTCATGATCACCAACCCACTTTGGTGGCAATCAGCCTAAATAGCCTACCCTTGCTGCCTGAAATCGACCCCAACATCCTGTGTGAGAGAGGTACCCAATGTCACTCTCCAATAGATAGCTCCAGTTGTCTATTGATAGAATTAACTCTAGTGAGAGATGCAGTTCAATCCTGCAGCACAGCTGACTCCAGATGGGGACCTTGGAATCATTCTTAGTAGGCGCTAAGAAAGAAATCACAGGCTCCTGGACTCTTAGCAAAAGGGTGCTGAGTTCCACTAAAATGCCACACACACACACAAAAAAAACAAGTAAAATGCCACAGAAAAACAACCAATAAAAGCCACAACAAAAAAGCAAGAGAAACAAAACAATATCTGTCGAAGACCTGAACCTAGCAACATATATAGAAATAGCAGACTTTGAATTGCCACATTAAGAAATCTTCAGTATGCTGCTCAGAAAAAGGATGAAATTAAGAGGATAGACCCTGCTAACTGAAGGGAAATACAAGAGTTAAAGGAAAACAATAGAAACCAAGCATATTGTGAAGGATCGTACCACCAGTTTAGAAGAGGCAGAGATTCATATCAGCAAACTCAAAGGTAGCCAGGTAGAATTTAACAAATGTAAAAAACAAACAAGGTCATCAAAGAAGCTGAGGAAAATCAGAGAGCAATGAGCAATGTTGTGAAGACAAATACTATTCAAATAATCAGCTTACCAGAGCAGAACACAACAACAACAATCAATCAACAACCAAGACAGCAAGGGAATTCCTGGAAGAAAATTTCTCCAACTTCCTCTTAATGAAATAGAATCAGCTAATTATCAAGGAAATAGAGTGGACACCAAATAAACTGCACCCCAAGAAGAACACTCTAACGCATATAGTAGTCAAACTACCCAACTTTAAGGAAAAGGAGAAAATCATAAGAGCAGTTAAATAAAAAAATTTCAGTCATCAATAAGGGTAAGCAGATAAATATATGCTCAGACTTGTCAGCAGAAACCATGAAGAAGAGGAGAGAATGGAACAGCAGTTTCCAAAAGTTGCAGGAGCATAAGGTGACTGAAGAATCCTCTACCCCAGCAAACTATTTGTCAATAAAGATGGGGAGGTAAGGGTTTTCTCAGATCAGGAAAAGTTTAGATAATACATTTTTTAAAAATCCACCACTACAAAAAATTACTTTCCAATTCATTTTGGTGCAAAGACCAACACCCACAGAGCAAAAACAGAGATCACTGCACAGTGTAGCACTATCCAGAATACAGAGCACTGAAAGAAATGCCGAAGACATCTTTAACCCAATGGTGAAAAAAGGCAAGAATGCATTTCCACACACATGCATAACAAACTGCTAATGAGGGAGCGAAGAAAATGTCTATCACAAAAGGTAGAGGATGACAGAAAAGAATCCACAGATGAATGTAATAGCTGTGAATGTCTATGGCCTGAATTCCCCTATCAAAAGACAAAAGCTAGCAGACTGGATTAGGAAACAAGTTAGCAATCTGTTGTCTGCAAGATACATATCCCAAACTCATAGACAACAACAGGTTGAGGATCAAGGATTGGCAGAAGGTATATCAAGGCAATGGCAACCTAAAAAAAGAAGGAGTCATAATTCTCTGACAAAATTGATTTTAAAGTACACGGCCTACCAAGAGATAAGTTTGGGCATTATATAATACTTAGGGGATCAGTAGACAAAAAATCAGTGAGCATAATAAACATATACACACCCAATTAGAGACATGTGCAATACCTCCATCAAATCCTTCAAAATATGTAAAAAGAAGTCATAAAATATTTTATCATAGTAGGAGACTTCAGTACCTGCTCTCCAAGAAGGATGGATCAGTATGAAAGAAGCTCAACAAGGAGGCTACAGAATTAAACTCCATAATTAGACAACTCGAATTAGACATATTGGGTAGGGAGCTCCCTACCCAACCACGAAAATTTTTCAGGTTCTTTTCAAGTTCACGTGGCACATATTCGAAAATAGACTACATGCTGGGACACAAGTCAAAATTGAGCAAATTCTAACATACCGAGGTCATTCAGAGTTCCTTCTGTGATCACTACACCATAAAACTGGAAGTGAACAAAAGAAAGATGAAAAACACAAAACAAGAGCAACTACTTGGAGGATGAACAACCTAATTCCTTTAAAGGGGTGGGTATTGGCCCAAATTAGAGACAAATTAGGAAGTTTCTAGAAACCAAAGAGAATGAGAATACAACACACCAAAATCTATGGGATACAGTAAAGACAGTTATCAAAGGATGTTTGGTAGTGATAAATACCCATAGGAAGAAAGAAGAGAGACTTATGGTGGATACTCTCTCACAGAACATTCAGCAATTGGAACAGTAAACAGACTAATCCTTCTGATAAGAAAAGAAAAGAAAGTATAATAATCAGGTCAGAGATGAATGGAAAGAGTTGGAGGAAATACTGAGTGGTGTTAGACAAGCAATAAGTTAAGTTAAACATGAGTGTACTGAGGTAAGTACAAATAACAGAATGGGTACAGGAGGAATATATATATATATATATATATATATATATCACAGTTCCCAGACTGAGGACCAGATATTCTAGCAAGAGTTACACCAAATACAGTGATGCATCAAATAAGTGCCATCAAATAAAAAAATATGGAGATAGCGCCTATGCAGAATGACAACCCCACCCCCCTTACATGACTTACAGCCCACAGAGGACTGGGGGAAGAAAAACAATGGTAATTGGGGAACAAGGCATTCATCCACCCCAGGGGAGGATATTGTTTATGTCTCCACCAGAAAGGGAGAGAGAGAACAGATCTCAGTCCAGTGCACCATGCCTTGAGGGAGATGTTCCTGCTTGGAACAGCTGGATCTTGAAGAGGACTGCAGGGCTGGCCTCAGCCCCAGGCATGAAGACTCCTCCCTAGACGACAGAACTAAAGAGGACAGCACTGAAGACACAGTTTAGTGACAGAAGTTCATACCCACTCACACGGGGACAAACCAACAAAGAAGTACAAAAGAAAAGCAATGAGAGCAAGGTCACAAAGACCTTAATCTAAGACCTTAGAATCCTGACTTGGGGGGCAGTGCTTGGGACCTCATCTGAACTGGTTGGAGGAGGTTCATAAGGGGGTCACACAGAACATCTAAGGTTGTAACAGGGTGTGAGACTGGGCACTAGATCACTCCATCCTTGACTGACTGCAAGAGCAATGGGGTCTTATAGAAGAAGGCACAACGCTTAGATGAATGCTTAGGACTAAAAGGGTGTAAGAGATGTTAGGGTAGCAGGTCCTGGGAAAGGGATCCTTGAAAGAAAGGGGATTGGAACACTGAATTATAACAGGGTCGGCTAGCCACTTAACAGAGGAGTACTCATAGCTCTGGGTCACAACAAGAGTTAGATTTAGAAGTACATGTATTGTCTCTATTTTTTTTTCTCTTTTGATGTCTATCTATATAAGATAGGCAGAGAAAGCAATTCCAAGGAGACATCAACAGGATGTAGGTTCTGGGGTGAGATGGGGGAGGGGGGTCAAGAGGGAGAAGGAGGGGAGCGATAAGCCAATAATGATGGAAACAGGGGAATAGCAAGGGATATAAAACCAAGGGGGAGAAAAATATAGCATTCCAGATTGCCTTTGATCAATTGAAATGTGCCTGAGAGGAATAATGGAGGTGAATAATAGATAAACATAATAGTGAGGCAGGAGGATAGAAAAAAGAAGAGGAATGAAGCAAAAATTAATAATCACATATACCCATATACATATAGATATGTAGAGTGTCTGGTGTCTTAAAGTCTTGTAGTTCAACAAGCGGGCATCTAGCAAGGAAGCAACAAAGCCCACATGGAAGAAGCACACCAGCCTGTGTGAACATGAGGTGTCGACGAGAATAGGTATCAAAAGTTCAATAACAAGCAATCAAAGTGATGTCATGAAGTGAAGACCAAGTGGAGACAAACCATCTGTAACATAATTGGAAATTCCCTCACAGAAAGCCATATGGGAGGCAAGATACATCCAGGGTACAGGATAGCACTGATGAAACACATAACTATCATCTAGTTCTTTAATATTTCCTCCATTTATTATTATGGTCCCAGTTTTACCTCATTAAGCTTCTTAGACTACTGACTAACATTTCATTTGTATAATGTTTCATGAGTCTGAAGAGAAATTCATAGATTGGTATCAGATATTTGGACTAATATTGCATTTATGGACTTGATCTGGACTGGGCAGGAATATTTTCTCAATATTCAACTGCTCTTGTATATAAAGCTCTTTCTTATAAAAGAAGAGTGTCCATGAATTTGTTTCTCTAGTTTACCCAGACTGACACAGACTTCAAGAAGAAAAAAATGTTTTGGAAATGATGGTACAATTATGCTTGATCTAATTGAATTAGGGATTGTTATAGTATCTGTGAGATCTCCCGATAAAATTATTTTTAAGTCAGTCTTGAAAGTACTATAAAGCACAGTTCTATTCTGCACATGTGGATTGTTACGGAGACTCAATGGAAATTTACAGCTTTCAGTTTCTTTATTGTGTTAGGCCTGTTGACTAGAGAAACAAATCCAGTGACACATGTATGTGTAAGAAAGAACTTCATATCAAGAAGTAATTATATATCAAGGAAAAAAGTACCTAAGTCTGAAACTAGTTTATACATTCCTCTTCAGACACATGCAGTCACCGGCAATGATGCAGAAGGCAGGAATATCGCAGCTAATGGGTGGAAAGTGCTGTGGATCCGATGTCAGTGGGTCAGTGGAAGCAGGGCAGTGCTCAAGCAGCGCTCAGTGTGGCCAGCGAACAGAAAGTTGAAGGCAAACAGGAGAGAGAGGCTGGTCTCCAGAGAGCTATACAAAGGGGTACCCCTCCCTCCCAAAACTAATTTTTGTTCAAAGCTATGTATTTATTTTTTTACAAAACAATCTTAACACCTTCAATGTACTTTCCATTACACCTAATATATTTGACAAATCTGCGATTCCATTCTTGGAAACATTTTCAAGCTCATCTATTTGGATGGCTGACAGCATATTCCTCATATTCTTCTTCACCTCTTCTATGTCATCAAATCACTGGCCTTTCATGTCTCTCTTCATTACCGGAAACAAAAAGATGTTGTACAGAGAGAGGTCAGGTGAGTCAGGTGCATGGAGCAAAAGACACATGCTGTTTTTAGTTCCATAACTCAAGTACTGAGATGGCTGGGTGAGTGTAGTGACAAAAATCAGTCCCCCATCTGCCATAAATCAGGCCTTTTCTGTTGCACAGTTACGCAATCTTCTCAGAACCTCTAAGTAGGAAGCTTGATGAACAGTCTGACCTGGTGGAATGAACTCCATATGCACTGTATCGCTCACATTAAACAAACAAAGAAACCAAAACAAATGAGCATCATCTTGATCTGTGATTTCATTCAATGATTTTGTCAGGGGGAGAGGTGACACTAGTGTCCTCCACTGACTTGATTGATGTTTGTTTTCAGGGTCATAAATAGTGCCTTGTCTCAGCACCAGTAATGACAGTGGAAACAAGTCTAGGCTGATTCAGACCTGCCCTTTCAAAGCAGAGCGTGTCGCCAATATACGCTCTTTTTCTTGGTCAGTCAGACCCCCAGGCACAAATTTTGCAGTGACCTTTCTCATCCCAAATCTTCCTTTAGAATTTGCTGAACTGAGCTTAAGCTCCAAGATGATCCAGATAACTTTTCAGTGGTCTGTTGTCACTCTCTGAGCACAAGTGCATGGATTTTGTCAGCATTTCATCCATTTGGGAAGTTGATGGATGTGTGGAGCAAGGTTTGTCATCAAATGACATTTCACCTTTGTTGACAGGAGCAAACCACTCATGCACTTGAGTTTTTCCTGTAGCGCTGTTCTTGTAAGCTGTGTTCAACATCACAGCAGTTTCTGTAACATTTTTCCTTAGCAGGAAACCAAATTTTACAGCCACATGCTGTTCTCTTAAATCAGCCACCACAACATGAGATTCAAGTGAAACTGATATTTTTACGTTTTTTTTAAATTTTAAACGCTTTATTAGGGGCTCATACAACTCT
This sequence comes from Tenrec ecaudatus, assembly GCF_050624435.1. NCBI lineage: Eukaryota > Metazoa > Chordata > Mammalia > Afrosoricida > Tenrecidae > Tenrec > Tenrec ecaudatus. The sequence continues at coordinate 120,787,543 of NC_134531.1, forward strand.
TATCACAATCCATACATATACATACATCAATTGTATAAAGCACATCCATACATTCCCTGCCCCAATCATTCTCAAAGCATTTGCTTTCCACTTAAGCCCTTTGCATCAGGTCCTCTTTTTTATTCCCCTCCCTCCCCGCTCCCCCCTCCCTCATGTGCCCTTGGTAATTTATACATTGTTATTTTGTCATATCTTGCCCTATCCGGAGTCTCCCTTCCACCCCTTCTCTGCCGTCCCTCTCCCAGGGAGGAGGTCACATGTGGATCCTTGTAATCAGGTGAAACTGATTTTATCAAAAAATTCACTCAGACCAGAGAGAACCTTCCCAGGAGAGACCACTGGGTGCACTAACTCAGGGTGAGTTGCTGGGTGTTTGCTTACAGAGGAAAGATATGTATTCTGACTGCTTTGCCCAGCAGAGCTTTTTTTTTTCATTTTGGGGGGAGTATTCCCTCACATCTCTAATTCACACCTTCAAGAGAGCTCATCAGGCTGTGACCTGATTGACAAGCCAAACTCTATCCGTATCTTCTAGCAGGTGCCAGGTTGGCACAAAAAAAACTAACTATCAAAATTTCCAAGTATAGTCTTCATTAATTTGGTGTACATGCAAAGATGAGGAAGGCTAAGTGTGAAAAATACATGACTTAATTAAAAAATTTATATGAACATTCTCTAAGGGAGAAACAGGTTATTCTTTCTAGACAATCACATTTAAAAACTGGGATGGATGCTATTGATGACCAACAGAAATAAATGTTATTCAGAAGGAATTATTATTTCACATACCTTTCAGAAATTCTGTTAATTGCAATATGAAATTAGAAAGTATTGCTGTGACATCATAGAAACTAGTTTGTTTTGTTCCTTTTTAAAAAAAACAAAAAAGTTTGAAGCTATTATTTCTCAAGATACACTCAACATAGATGTACATATTCTGAAGGCAATATTTCCATTACTATAAAGGCTCTTGCCACCACTCATCTGTCCATTTTTCTTTACAGTTGTGATAGGCATATTACTCTAATACTGGAAGCTGTATCATGGATATTTCAAATGCCAGCTCCGTGGAGCTTCCAGGCTAAGAACAGATTATGAGGAAAGAATATGCTACCCACCTTGGAGGGATTATCCACTGGAAACTTTATAAGTGGAATATTATCAAATATACTGGAAGACTGTCAAAATGAAACTGAGAAGGAGTTACCTCCAGGAAAAGCTACTCTATAGATGGAGATGAGTAAAGCTTAGACTTTCCTCTGCTGAAGGGGATGACTCAAAGTAAGAAGAAATGAATTCAAAATTTGTGAATAATTAGGAATGTGTAATATACAAACTATGAATCTAGCAAAATTAGTCATCATCCAAATGAAATGGAAATCTTAAAATTGACATATTGGATATTATTGATCTGAAGTGGATTGATATCAGTCATTTTGAGTTGTACTCTCATGGTTTACTAATCCAGTAATAACAAAACAAGAATAATCACAAAATGTTAATTTTTAAGAGTAATTTCAAGATATAATTTTTAATTACAAGACTGCCTGTGACAGGATAAAATTTTACATCTAAAAAGAAGTCCAATTAATACAATTATTGTTCAAATTTATGCATCAATCCCTAAAGTTAATTAAGAAGAAATTAAAGACCTCTACCAGTAGTTTGAAAATGCACTGCATTCTTTGATAGACCTGAGACAACTTACCATTGTTCTGCTGAATTTCACTAGAATATTGAGGGGAGGGATCCCTGTGCTTTCTACTTTTGTGGTTGTTTCAGATTGAATGAGGGAATATAAACACAGGAAGAAGGGAAAAAAAGAAGAAGAAAAGAAAATGCAGCTTTAGTGATAAAAAATGAAGCTGGTGATCACATGATAGAATTTTGCAAAACCAACAACTTTTCATTTTAAAAATATTTTCAACAACAAAACCGCAGCTATACCTGTGGAATTCACCAGATGGGACACAGAAATAAAATTTTCTATCTTTTGGAAGAGATGATGGAGAAGCTCAACACCATCACCCCAAATTAGGTGAGAAGTTGACTTCGAAACAGAGTATTAATTGTTTCAATGTCGGTTCAAGTTTAAAATAAGGACAATAATAACAAGTCCATGCAGCACTGGCGGTGTAGTGGGGTACATGCTGGGCTAAGTCCAAAGTCAACATGTCAAAAGAGGTTCCTCGGGGCATAACTGAGGCTTTCAACTCCTGTACAGGTGAGAGACTGGAGAACTGACACGGACAGTTCCACAGGATCACTCTGAGTCAGAATAGATTAGCGGGCTTTGAGCTTGGGGTTCTTTGATTTGTTTCTTCACTGGGACCCCATATACACTTTGAGTAAATTCCACCTGTATTTTGAGAATATTTCAAGATCAGCTGTGAGGCATTGAACACTAATAATTGAAGATCTGATGAGTTTTGGAAGGACATTAAGAATATCAGACATGAAAAAAAATCACTAAGAAAACAGGAAGAGAAGAAGAGAAGAAAATGGATTTCAGAGAAGACTGAAATTTGCTCTTGAGCTGTTGCTGTTGTTGGTTCTGACTCCGAGTTACCCTAAGTACAACACAGCCAATCACTGACCAGTCGTGCACCTTCGTCACAACTGTTTCATGTTTGAACCTATTGCTGCCGCCACTTTGTCAAACCACCAGGCTGCACCGAACTGCTAACCACAATAACAGCACAAGCAAAATTCTAGTACCTATGTGACTTTTATGCTAAAAGACAAATTTGATATTGATGGGCACAAATCTCTGAATGACATTAAAGCTCTTGACAAAAAGGAGGGGATGGGGAAGGTATAGGTAGCCGGGGGAACAGTGCACTAACCCACGCAGGGGGAGGGTGTTGATTGTGTTTCCACAGGGAGAGAGGGACCAGACTTCAACCCGGAGCTCCAAGACAAGAACGCAACACACTGACATGAAGCAGGGAACGGATAGAGAGGCCTGAGGGGCGGCCCCGTTACCAACTAAGTGGACAGCCCCCTCTCCCACGAAGAATTCACTTCAGAGGACAGTACTGAAGCTACAGCTCAAGGAGAGGGACTTGTCTGATCAGAGGACACAGGAGCCAAGGAGGGCAGAAAGGGGCAAAAGAAAAAGAGTGACACACATCCTGGATCACCAAGCCCTGAGGAAAATGTTCTTGTACAGCAATGTACAGAGATGACCACAGGGCAGGCCCCACCACGGGACATTGAGCCATGGCAAGATTGGGGACAAAGCCAGAGACACAGCTGGAATTGTGCCTGCCCTGAGCTCACTATACTGAAGCCAGCCTCTGGGGGCATGCACAGAGCAACGCGGGAAGCAGAGCAATGAAGTCCCCAGGGATAGAGGTGGTACCAGGGAATGGCACCCCATCAGATTGGACTGGAACTGGAAATTCAGAACCAATGAACCCCTCAGGACCAGTGGTGAGAGCAGCGATACCGGGAGGGTGGATGGAAGGTGAGGGAGAAGGGAACAGATTACAAGGTCTATATATAACCTCCCCCCTGGAGGACAGACAGCGGAGAAGTAAGTGAGGGGAGATGTCGGATGGTGTAAGATGTGACAAAATAATAATAAATTATCAAGGGTTTTGGGGAAGGGAGGAGCGAGAAGGGAGGGGGGAAATGAGGAGCTGATACCAAGGGCTCAAGTAGAAAGCAAATGTTTTGAGAATGATGGCAACATATGTACAAAAATGCTTGACATAATTGATGTATGTATGGATTGTGATGAGTTGTATGAGCACCTAATAAAATGATTTTTTTAAAAGAAACTACAAACAAAAATGACAATTTACATGATTTCAGCATAGGAAAGTTTTTATATGGTTTATTTAATTCTTTGAAAGTTAACTCTATATGGTTATAGAATCAAATAGGTTGGTTTCAAAGCCATGATTTGTCACTAATATTGATGTGGACTAGGCTTAAACACTTCATTAGCCTAAGACTCATTATCTTCATACTGTATATTAAGAACATGTTGTAATTATTATCCAAACTTTAATTTATAGATGATGTATATCAGAATTTTGTTGGATACTCATCAAAACTAGATGTTCAAAATTTAACCCCAATCCCTTTTGATACAAAATCTTCAAATCTAAGTTCAAAACTGACATGAGGAATAATCCTCTAATGGTAAATTTGTGAGAACTGAATTTTGAAGAGTGTCTGAGTAGGCAATTTAAACATTTAGAAACAAAATTTCACAATTAAGAAAAAAATCTGCCTCACTTTCTAAAAAGAAAAATCATGAAACTAAAATTTTAACTTAATAGTAATAAAAATGAAAGAAAGGATAGATTTTGAAAGTCGACTTGATATGTGTTGTTTAATTAAGACTAGTTTCATTAGGTTTTAAGTACTATAGTTGAAAGAATGTTCCTCTCTTTCACTCTACTCCCAAAATTGAATAAACTAAAAAATGATCACCAGTCAGATGCCCACATAGTTTTAAAAAATCTATGCTTTTTCATAGTTAATAAACACAAGTAAACATCTTCTGGGGATTCTCTGGCTCCAGCCAAGATCCATTTTACATCAGAAATGATATTCCTAAAGTCAAGTCCTTTTCCGAATCCAGCTGTAATTCCTGGCCGTTCCCTGTCAATGTATTGCTACAGCCACCCCCCCCCCCCGAATTATTATCCTCAATAGCATTTTACTTGCATGTGACATTTAATAATACTGTTCCAATGTCTCTAACTTCTGTTGGAACTCCGTCTTTGGGAATGGATACAAAAATGGATCTCTTCCATTTGGCTGGCCAAGTATTCTTTCAAATAACTTTGCAAAAGTAAGGCATCTAGTGCTACATCAGTTTGTTGAAATATTTTACTTGATAATGTGCTCATTCTTGGAGCTTGTGCCTCCTTAACGCCTTCACTGCAATTCCACTTCTCCCGTCAGTGTCATAACTCCTGATCGCATGCTACCCCTGAAATGGCTGGATGTTGACTTGTCCTATTGTTACAGTGACCCTGAATACTCTTTTCATCTTATTGGGATGCTTCCTGAAACATTCAATATTTTTCTCATAGAACTTTTCAGGATTGCAACTTTTGCCGTTAGTTCTTTAAACTTGAGAAACCCTGTTCATGTTTTGTTTTGTTTTATTTAATCTCAGGTCTTTGGACATTTCATTATAATAAAATTATTTCTCTTCTCAATCTGTTCTTTGGAAATTTCTGTTGGGCTTTATGATTTCTTCCATGTGTTTTAGCTATCCCATGTTTAAAATCAAGCTTCGAAGTTCCCTCTGACTTCCACTTTTCTCTTTTCTTTCTTTCTTTCTTTCTTTCTTTCTTTCTTTCTTTCTTTCTTTCTTTCTTTATTTTTTTAAAGATTTGACTGGAAAGAGTGAGGTTATTGAAGGGGGATACTTTGGAAAAGAAATCCAAATGGCCTTTAGCTACTCTAAAAAGCCTATGTTTTTTTCTTTATTGCCAATCATTTTAAATATTATTTGCTTTCTTCATATGTGTTGTTCTTGATATCATCTTACAACCTACCAAGTTTACAGTCATTTGTGTCCAATGTATCAAATTTGTCCTTCTTAGGATCTCTAAATTCAGATTTAGTATATTTAAGGTATATTTTGGCAACATTGAACTTGTTTTAACTTTATTCTTTTTTAACCTGAAATTACATAGAAGCAAATGATGGTTTGGTCAATTGTTCCTCCTGGCCTCATTTAGGCCAATGGCATTTAGCTCCTCCCAGACTCTTCACAGATAGAGTCAGTCTTATCCTGCATACCCCATGTGGCGAAATTCCGGTCTATAAATGTCCTTTGTTTTGGGTTTTTTTTAAGTTATGTGCAATGAAGAATTTGTTAGTCTTAAAAATTCTATCTTATTTGGCAGCTGATACCAAGGGCTCAAGTAGAAAGAAAATTTTTTGAGAATGATGAGAGTCCAGACAATTAATTATTTGTGTTTATATCAGAAGCCCTCTTTATATTAGGCTGCTGCACACCTCCCTATTCTCCTCCACTGAGGTAGTTAGTTTATTGTGCCAACCTGGCTGATAAACACATGTGGGGTTAATTGAAGGGCAGAGGGATAAACGGCTCAGTGAGCCTTGCCGTTCTAGTTCTCGGTTTCTTGCTTTTGATGGTCAGACACAATGGATAGATGGATGTATTGTGATAAGAGTTGTATGAGCCCCCAATAAAATGATTTTAAAAAAGAAAAAAATTCTATAATATTATCTCCAGCTTTGTTCTGTCATCAAATATTGATCCTTCCTATTTGTTTCCAACCTTCACATTCCACTTGCCAATAGTTATCAATACATCCTGGTTGCATGTTTAATCAATTTAAAACTGAAAAATGGGTTGTCATAAGTAGGAATCAGCTTGTCGTTAACTCACAGGAACTTTTGGTTTGTAATCCTTTTGTGGTTTACAGCAAATGCAGCATAGGGACAATTATCAGGGAAATCACTGTTTGGAGTTAAATACAAAAAACAAGACCTATGTTCAATAGAACTATTAGTTACTCTATACCCTTTATATTAATATGTCAAACAAAAATAAGTTGTTATTTTTGCCGGTGTGAACCTTATGAACATAGTAACTGTGTCTTCCCTTTCTGTGTGCCCAAGAGTTAACACAGAACCCAAAATGCAGTAGTTCACATACTGGAGATTTATTTAACTAACCTACAAAATGAGCATGTTACATAAAATTTTAAAATTCCATTTAGATAAGATGGGGAGTGTGTTATTAATCTAAATACTGGCCAAACCATGTGATAAAAGGCCTGGAAATATGAATCCATAAAGGTTATTGCTGTACTTCACATGGCCTTCTATGTGTCATAGTAGAAATGTGTTCCATGGGGTTTCAGGGCTTCGATCATTCAGAAACAGACCACCAAAGGCTGCCTTACAAGGTTTCTTGGGTGGGTTGGAAGCACCTGCCTTTGGGCTAGTAATTGGATGCTCATCTGTTTGTACTATGGAATGCTCCATGTTCTACCCTGTAATACAGAGGGTCATGGAATGACCCTAAGTTAAAATTGACTTGACATCAATGAATTATAGTTTAATGCTGTAATAAGAAATTAATTGACTGAGAGGCAAAACATTTAGTCTACCTTGAGTTTTGTCTAAGTAATCAAAATTTTTATTTCCCACCTTTTAGCAGCACTTTTACATAGGTGTAAATTTATTTACAATAAATTCACTGTTTTAGCACATTTTTTTCTGGAATTACTTTTAAATGAAATAAGTACTTATTTCTAGTTTCAAATGATCCCATCCAAGTGTTCAGTAATTAAAAAGATGATTTCAAATGGTATTTACATTTAGCAACATGCACCGACTTCACCATATGTTTTCTACCCATGTCAACTTGTTTATGTGGCATTTTATCTGCAGGCAACAGCTTTATTCCTCATGGCAAGAGTTACACACTGTGAAAGGAAACAGAATGGAGGGTGTAGGAAACCGTTCACTGAAAGCACCTGTGCTTAAGGCAGCCAGTCTCTCACCATGACAGTGTAGCGAGATAATTCTCAGAAAACTCCTACCCAAATCAGCAGCGCTCAGCACAAGTGTTTTCTTTGCCTGAGTCCAGACCTACAAAAGATCTACAAAATCTAGTAGTCACTGACTGAAGGAGGCTTGGTTCTCACCACTAGTCATTTCTTCAGTGCTCATGGTTCCCATATGCCATGCCCTGCAATATAGACGTAGACCTTTCTTCCAGGTGAGAAGGCAGCACAGTGACTTGAGGTTCAGGACATTGTGCTGCATCAGACACTACACTATTGACAAGTCTAGAAAGAATGAAAACATATGCATGAGCTTGGATGACCAGAAAGAGTAAAATTCATTTTAATTTTGATATGGACGTGGTTTCAGTAACCAAATCATCTTGTGACTTATCTGAGTGATCAAAACAGGTTCTGTTTATATGGTATGTACTATTGACAAGAAAAACAAAAGAATGCTAACAAAAAGTTTTATTTCCACAACAGTCAACAATATATTCTTTTGGAAACGCCTATTTGAAAACACCAAGTGGTATAAAAAATTAGTTATTTTAATTGTTCTTGCATCATCTGAAAAAGTGTATTTTCCTAAGGCAACAATCATTGACAGGAGTGGTTCAATAAAACCTAAATACAGAGGATATAGTGTGGTCATACTACCCCAAAATTAATTTTATATATACACACATTAAAAGAATGAAAGAATATTAAATGACAACCTAAGTAAGAGGACCCCTCTACTAAAAAATCCAGGCAAAGATGATCAGTTATCTAAATATCAATGAGTCTATTAAAATTGTGTCCATCAGTTCTACTTCAAAAGACATTCCTGTGGGAAAAATCAAGCTTCCTGCTTCCATAAAGATTTATGGAGCCTTGAAAAACCAAGTGGCAATTCAACTCTGTCCTATAAGGGCACTGTGAATCTTACCTGACTCAGTGTTCATGGGAATAGTACGTACCAATTGTACGTACCAATTTTCAAGAAACACACATCAAAACTGCACAGATTGCTACTAACTACTCAAACTCAAAATGAAAGTAGGTACACAGCTACCATGTCTCCAACTAATCAATATCTGATTTTAAGGCCCAAGTATATATCAGTAGCTTTTCTGGGTGTCTATTTAGAAAACAAGGAGAAGAGTACTAATATGACTGGTTATCTTTAAGTAGGTTTTTTTTAGTTGTTTGCCTTAATAGTTTGTAGAAAGAAGATGCTACTCTGAGAATGAATTCCCAATAAAAACCCTTGAAAAGAAAAGAAAACAAACAAGCAAAAACCCTCCAAACTCGTGAACATTAGGAGATTCCAGCACTTTATCTGTTATTCTTATGTGTGCTTTAGAAATAAGACTGTTACCTATGCAGGACATTTTTTTTCTTTTGAGAAATTTTATACAGAGTTTATTATACACATGTTTTGCTAAGATTCTGAGTAGGAGGCATTCTGGTTAAATGAGTAGATGCTATGTCTCCCAAACAAATTATTTAATGAATAATCTGGAATCACTTCAAAGTTATATTGCATATTAAGCAATTTTGAAAAGTCCATATTTTCATGGATTAAGAAAACAAGTACCTGACATCAGCAATTCTAGGGAACATCATAAAGTTTAAAAAAAACTGTGTCTGATGACTTATTTGATATTCAACCACTGAATTTATGGGTGTTACAGAAAAATGTGGTGAAGAAACCATATAGTGCTTGGCTATCAGAAAGAACAGTGTCTGGTGTCTTAATGACTTATCTTAAAACAAGAAGCCATCTAAATCAAGTGTCAACTAAGTCCAGATGGAAGAAGCACATGAGCTTGTGTGGTCCAAGCATTGTAAATTAAAAAATCCAAATCAGGATGAAGGAAGGGTACCAGCATTTATATCTTGAACACTCAGGTTGAAGGAAGCTATGAATGACAGTGGAAACCCCAAGTTCATGTGCAGGGTCCTCACTTGGATTAAGCCTCCAGTAAGTCTCCTCTGACGATAGTCTGGAGAAGTAGTCTTGCTATCAGATAGAGAACATTATAACCTTAATTGTGACAGGTGCAGTTAGGTTACATTTGTAACACCATTTTACCCCCCTTTTGACCAATTTTTATTTTTTTTCAGTTTTTATATTTTTTCTTTCACTTATTATACTTTAGTTGTTTGGGGTTTCCTCTCTATTTTGTTCCTGTCATTGTGTTCACTTTTTTTGTTGGTTTTTTGGTATGGTTTTCTATATATAAAAGCCAAAATAGGTAAATCTATAGGGACAGCAACTGGATTAGTAATTTCCTAGATGCATGTCAGGGGAGATTGAGGGGACATAGGGAGCTAACAATGACTACAAGAGAAAATGTTCTGAAAACTATTGAACTGTAAGGGCCTTATGATATGTGAATTATATGCCAATAAAACCATATAACAAAATAACTATTTTCACCTAAAAATATCTTCCTATAACTTTACCTGCTAGATAAGAATATATTCAATTAGATGTCCTGGTAAGTATTATGATGAGTTGCTTACCAGCTGTTCTTAACTAAAGAAAACACATTTAATTATAGGCAAGAACTCTAAAATGTTGAATTAATAATATAATTCTAACCCCATAAAGGCAATGATTTTTTCTCAGAAAATATGATCAAATATTAGCTTATAACATATTCCTTCTAAGTTATTTATAATATCAACAACATTTTACATAGTTGCCTAGACTTAAGAAAACACTATTAATTTTTATTGCTGTTGTAATAAATTCCCATAAACTTAAAAAAAAACCACCCAATTCACTTCCAGAAAGTCATTTCCAATTAATAATGATACTTTAGGACAGGGTGGAACAGATCCTGTGGATTTCTAACACTATAACTCCCTAAAGAAGAGAAAATCTCACTGTTCTATTGTGGAGAGGCTGGTGGTTTTGAAATTCTTATCTTGTGGTAGCTTAAAGAAATAAATTTGTTATCTTATTCTGGATGAAAAAACTCTGACTCTGTTTCACTGGGCTAGCCCCGTGTGGCAGGGGTAATATTATTATGGAAACTCTAGGGAAGAATCTACTTCCTTGCCCTTGCCAGCCTCTAAAGTCCTCCGCTCAAAGCATGTTTTCTCTATCTTTTGGAGACTTTAATGTTAGAAGGGAATTCAAACAAGTTCATGCTGGCTGGATTCCTGGTGAGAATTTTCATTTCTGCCCAAGCATCAGAATCCATACACTATGAAGACCCAAGTGTCTCATTCAAAATGATGCTATTAGAGAGCCTATGTCATAGTGAGAGGCATTAAATAGAATCAAACAGTTCCTAGAATCAGTCCCATTGATAATGCTGGTCTAATTAATTTGCATTTCTTCACTCACAGATAAATTTTGTTAGGCAATTTTGGAACTGATTTACCAATGAACATTGAGTGAAAAGGGCCTAGCTGGAATATGTCCACTTGAGTAACTAAATTAAGGAAATGTCCATTCAACTCTTCAGAAAAATTCAGTTTCATTAAAAAGCGAATAGTTATACTTGGAAAATATAAAAAATTGCAAATCTAACTCATCATTAACTATTTGGTGTGTGAACTTTGATAAGGCTTTATTAATCTGATCAAACTAACGATAAATTCTAGAGAAAAGTATCAGCACACTAATTATCAATATGATCTACATAAGACTTATAAATATTAAACATAATAGATTCAAGAAATTAATTTTCAAGTTAGAAGAGTATATGGAAATAAGAAGAGGGCTTCTGGATACCAATGTAGTCCTTGCATTTTATAAATGAAATTTTACATTTTCTTGTTTTTCTTTTTCTGAACAATAGCCTTAATTTGACAAACTGCTGTCATGCAATTAGTCATGTTAGGAAGCAGAGCTCAGCTCACATTCTGCTAAAGCAAACCAAAAACCAAACCCACTATGAGTCAAATCTGACTCATAGAAACTACACATGCATGCACGCACACGCGCGCACACACACACAAGGTGTGCATCTGCACCCTCTCACTATGCTTAGTCAATCAACATGCTGAGCAAATAAACAAAGAAGCTGAATCAGAGGAAAGCTCCTTAGCAACTGTAATATGCAGATGTCCCAAACTTTGCATGTTGAAAGTGAGGAGAACTTGAAGCACTTTTTGATAACGATCAGAGCATATAGGCTCAGTATGGATTACAACTCAAAGTAAAGCAAATCAAAGTCTGTAACACTTGGACCAATAGGTAACACAATGATAAATAGAGAAGATTGAAATGGCCAAGAATTTCATCTTTTTTTGATCCACAATCAATGTTCAAGGAAGCAGCAGTCACTAGGTCAAAAGATGCATTGCATTTAGTAAACCTGCTGTGCAAGACCTCTTCCAAATTTTGAAAGCAAGGGTGTCACTTTGAGGAGTAAGATTTACCCGAGCCACACCATGGTATCTTCAGTCACCTCATAGCCACATGAACTTTGGGCATTGAACAAGGAAGATAAAAGGAAAATTGATGCATTTGAATTAGGATGCTGGGGAAGAATACTGAAAGTACGATGGCCTGCCAAAATGTCCTTCAAGGTCAAGAATGAAGAGACTTTTTTTCATGTCTTTGAAGATGCTATCAGGAGAGATAAGTCCCCAAGGCCATCAAGGTTGGTGGAATGGAGGACAAGGAGAAAGAGGAAGATCATCAAAGAGAGGGAATGAATGACACAGGGGCTGCAACAATTGACTCAAAAATTAGAAGTATAAATTAGAACCAATTCAATTGGACCTAACAAAAACAACAACATAATATTCAGTGCATACAGTTTTTAAATCATATTTTTCTGAAACCTGAACATTTTTCTCACTTCTTTCTCCTCCCCATGTTCTGCTCTCATTCCTGAGAATGCATCAGAGAAAAGTGAATGGTGGTAAAATAGGGTAAGGATAATATGAACTGCAAAATGACTACTCACAATAACTAACATTGGCTGACTGTCTACTCTGAGCTGAATATATTATTAGATCCAATATAATAGATCCTATATCTTACAGTTATTCTTTTTCACAGTTCCTCAGAGTAAGTATTTTTATTCCCATTTTCCCTGCAGAGTCTGAGACTTAGGGATATAAAGGAGATGCTGGAGTGAGAACACCAAGATTTGTATCCTAAAATACCATATTACAGTTGACAGGCCCTTTGCCGCCTTTTCTATAATTTTGCTTTATTCTCAGAGCATGTGTCCCCTGAGTAAACAGTGGTGGCAGTGGAGAATTCATAGGCAAGTCTCAAGATATTAATCTTTGTGTCTAGATATTATATACTTTTGCAGTAGAGTGCTTTTTAAACTAATGAAAATTATACATGGATATAGATGCAGACATAGGTATATTCACATAATAATTTTATCTGGGCATAAAATTGTTATACATACATACAACTTTCAGCTGATTTATTAATTCTAGGCTAATATGATTCCTGCTAGGGATCCTTGCATATTATCTAACACACTACAGGAACTCAGTTGATATAACTTAATGGTATTCCTTGTGATTCACATGTAATATTCCAAATGTCACTCTTCCATATAATAGAGAGAAGATATCAGAACACTCCTATGGATTCTGATTTGCAACATTATCTATTATTGCTGAGAACAGACAACTTTCCAAGATATCAGAGTTATGTGATTGACAAAATAGCTTTTCCAAGTCAACTGACCTATGTATCAGATCATTTTAATGTTAATTCATGCTAAATAAAATATTATCACTATCAATATTATTCAGTTATGCTGAAACATTTAATTCCTGTCAATTCACAGTAAACAGTATTTGAAATGTATTCATGCTCATCAACCCATTTGATTTCTTCTTGAATTTTGGAGGAGATGCTTGCTTTCTTATCATATAAAAACATAGTCCTTAACATCGAGGGCTTAATAGTTTCAAAAGGACACAATGAATTAGAGCTTAGTTGACCTGAAACATATATTCAACACATGTCTGTGTGTGCGATAAAGCTTCTCAAGAGACAGAAGTTTACCAGCATCGGCTACATTTCAGAGTGGAACCATCCTTGGCAGAGGACACTGAAGCACATGCTTCCTGCTCTGAGAGGCATGTTAGCTATGTCCCGGACCAAGGCTGCCTGGCAGTCAAGGAGAGGAGCCTTGTCCAAAGTACTTTGATGTAGTGACTGGAGTAATAAAACGGACTAGTTTATCTAGATTTGAGACAACTTAGAAATGTTTTAGATCGCTCTATAAATAGCTGAGGCCTCTTTTGAAACTCTTTATTCAACTCTGCCTCTGTGAAATCTGCTCAATTCATTTCCTTGCAGGCACGATTCCCTACAGCACACCGTCAACTTTCTGCTTGCAACTACCTGCAACGCGCTAACCAACTCAAGACACATTAGCAAAGGTGTTGAGACCAGAGATAATGTGTTTCTTAGAGTCAGAGTCTCTAAAAATTTGCCCCTTGATAGTTAAATTTTCAAATGATCCACCTCTAAGGCCTTAAAAATGAACGTTGTCTGCTCTAACGAGTTTATGTAACTATTTACATCTAAGGCGTGAATGAATAGTGTGTTTGAAATGAATGTTATTGAATTTTATGTGGAAGTTTTGAAAGGATGAATGGGTTATCTGCACCTAGGGAGCCCAAACTGGTAGTGACTGACATACTCCATGCATTCTTGGATGATCGTATTGATAGTACTGCAAACAAATGTCCTTTCACTGAGACTGGCATGTGGCGTTCTCTCAGGGAAGCATCATATACGATGAACCAGCTCAAGAGAGAAACATTTCTCTATTGACTGAACAAAAAAAAAACAAACGCATAGAATACATTCATTTTTTCTTGACTGGTGTGGGGAGAACCTTAACTTCTTGCTTTAATTAAAGAACATCCTCTTTCTTTTTACCTAGAGGACTGGACAGAGAGCTAAATAAAGGTTGTGTATGTGTTTTAGGATATTTTGGTTTGAGTTTCCAAATAGTCTTCACTCATTTAGAAAAGTCTAGTGGCAAAATATCAAATTAGAGCTTATCATACTAACCCAAGAGAACATGCTATATTGATTACATTTTAATATTAAAATAATCCTGGTACTTAAGGGGGAAATATGCAAGCAATAAAGAAAGCAGCATCTCTGTCCATCTCAAACATCTTTGATTGTTGGTGTGTGCCACCAAGTGTACTCTGCCTCCGGGGGACCAGATACTTCAAAGCAGCGTCACCTACAAGATTCCCGAGCAGACATTTATGGAAGCAGAGGGCAGCAGTTGTGTCCCTCAGAGAAACAGGTAGCAGCCAATTGCTTAACAACAATGGGACCCAGGGATTTTTTTTCTCACTAAATGTAATTAATAAGAGGTTTAGGGAATGTGTGTGTGTCTTTAATAAGTAAAAAATATATAGATATGAGTGGCATGATTTCAGGCTTATACATGTGTGAGCACACACAAAGATTTGACATAAATAGAATTTTACCTTGCATATAATTTCACACATTGCTCCCCGCAACCTTATTTCCTAAAAACATAATTCATTTCAAAAGATTCATACCATCATTTCAAAAACTGAATCGTTCTGCATTATTTGGACATGCCAGCAAACCACTTATTTTGTTTCCAGATAAAGATAATTATGACAACTGTAACAAACGATATTTTTATATTATAAATAAATGAGAGGGTACACTCCCAAAAAACAGAAAGAAAACTCCACTGGGCAGAGCTTTCAAAGTACACACTTTCTCACTAATGGAAATTCCAGTAATTTGCTGAGTTCATGCATCCAGTGGTGTCATCCGGGAAGGTTTTCTCTGGTCACAGTGAATTTTTTCATGAAGCAGTTTCACTCAAACCTCGTTTTTTGTGATGGCCGATTTAAGAGAACAGTGCGCAGCTGTGTAATTTGGTCTCTCACTCTGGAAAAATGTCGCAGAAACCGTTGTGATGTTGAATACAACTTACAAGGACAGCACTATGGTAAAAAACTCAAGTATATAAGTGGTTTTCTCATTTCAAAGTGAAATGTTGATTTATGGCACACCTCATTCTGGACAACCATCAACATCCCAAATGACTAAACATGTAAACTCAGTGCATTTGGAGTTCATTGCACCAGGTCGGACTATTAATCAAGCTTTTTATTTAAAGGTTCTGAACAGATTGCATGACAACGTGTAACAAAAAAAGGCCTGATTTGTGGCAGACAGGGGACTGGCTTTGTCACCACAACAATGCACCTGATCAGTCATCTCAGTGGCGCATTTGTGGAAAAACAGCATGCCACTCCTGCCACACACACCTTATTCATCTGACCCCGTTCCTAACAACTTGTTTGTGTTTCCACAAATGAAGAGGGACAGAAGGACAGTGATTTGACGATGTAGAATAAGTAAAGAAAAAAGCAAGGGAGGTGCTATCATGCAGGCAAACCGATGAGTTTGAAAAATGTTTCCAAGAATGAAATAGCAGATTTGGTAAAAGTATTAAGCTTAATGGAGATACATTCAGAAGGTAATAAGGTTGTTTTATAAAATAAATAAATACATAGGATCCATTTTGAGCACTCCCTTGTATATATAAATAATTTTGCATTCTACATACATAAAATATAAAGCCAGCGATGCAGCCACCATGCCAATCCACCTCCTCCAGGTCCTTCCTCTTTTCCACCAGCCCCTCACTTTACCACACACAATGTTCTTCTTCAGGGACTGGTCTCTCCTGACTCTCTATCCGACGTATGTAAGACAACATCTTGCCTTCAGTGCCTCTAAGGAACACGCTGACTTTATTTCTTCCAATACATATTTGTTTGTAATTTTAGCAGTCCCTGTTTTTTAAAATAATCTTCTCAACACCACAATTCAATTGTATTGATCCTGCTTTGGATTTCCTCATTCAATGCTCAACTTTCACATCCACATGAGGCAATGGACAGTACCAGGGCTTGGGTCAGGTGCAGCTTAGTCTTCAAAGTACTACCTTTGATCTTTAATACTCTGAAGAGGTGCTATGCAGCAGATTTACCAATGCAACTCTTCTGATCTCTCGACTGCTACTTCCATGAGCACTGATTGCAGATACTAGCAAGACAAAATTCTTGACAACTGCAACCTTTTCTCCCCTTTTCATCCAGTTACCTAATGGTCCAGTTGTGAGGATTTTGGTTTTCCTTACAATGAGTTGTAATCCATACGGAATTATGCAATACTTGATGTTCATCATCAAATACTTCAATACCTCCTCTTTTTCAGCGAACGAGATTGTGTCATCTGAATATCGAAAGTTGTTAATAAGCCTTCCTCCAATGCTGATGCCACACTTTGATTCATTTAATCCTGCTCTGGTGATTTACTCAGCATACAGTATGAATAAATATCATGAGAGGATACAACCTTGAAATGCACATTTCTTAATTTTAAACCATTCAGTGTTCCCTTGTGTTTCATACTGCCTCTTTACCCATGTACAAATCACAGGTGAACACAATGAAATATTCTAGAATTCCCATTTTTCTCAAGGTTATCCACAATTTTTTTCTTATCCACACCATCGAATGGCTTTGAATAGTTACTGGAGCATGAATGAAGACTATCTGATATGCTCTGCTTTGAGCCAAAATCCTTTTGACATCAGTCATGATATCCTTTGTTCCATGTCCTCTTATCAATCCAGCCTGCACCGCTGGCAGCTCCCTGTCAAGTACTGCAGCAGTCATTGTTGGATGATCTCGATATTATTCTATAGTCTGAGCATTCTGTTGGGTGCCCTTCCTTTGTAGTGGCTACACATATGGATCTGTTCCAGTCCATTGGCCAGGTAGCTTCTTCCAAATTTCATGGGGTAGATGAGAGAGAGCTTCCAGTGATTTTTCAGCTTTCTGTAATATTTCAATGGGCTTTCCACCAATTTCTGGAGTCTTGTTTATGGAAAATGTATTCAGTGCAGTTTGAATTTCTTGCTTCAGCACCACTGGTTCTTCCTTATAGTCTCCCTCCTGAAGCGGGAACTGTTGACTCAATATTTTTGGTTCTCTGGTGTATTTACTAATGTGTAGCTGTGGGCCTATGCTGTAGACCAGTCCCGTGACTTCAGACGCCACTTGAAAATAGGTTTCTCGACATTCAGCAAGGAGCAAGAGACATTACTATATCCCTGCTTATCTTTTATTTATAGATTATCCCTCTGTTTTCATGATAACATCCTATCTTATTTGATCTTCTTCACAAAAAATAGCATGTGGATCTTAATTTGGGTATCATTTCTATGATAGATTATTGTAAACTGTTAACAGATTTACAGTATTTAGCTTGTTAAATATAGATGCTGTATGTCATTCTGTTTATGCAAATTTTCATTGTATTTTCCTCTAAAGCTTTCTTTCTCTAGTCTTTATTTATTTTTACTATTTTATTTTGGCCAAACTTGTTAGGGGGACCTTATCTCTTTAGTAACATATATAGTTTGGATTATTTTCATAGAAATTTGACTTTTTACCTAGTCAAAATACAAATTAAAAATATTCATTAAATCAATCCTTTGAGAATTTTTGGCGTATAATCATATTACCAAAAACTCATGTTTATTTCACCAGTATTTTCTAATTTTAACAGTTTTATTGGCATATTAATTTACATACCATACAATTCAATATTTTAAATATATTTTCAAAAT
Source organism: Tenrec ecaudatus (assembly GCF_050624435.1). NCBI lineage: Eukaryota > Metazoa > Chordata > Mammalia > Afrosoricida > Tenrecidae > Tenrec > Tenrec ecaudatus. The sequence goes on from NC_134531.1 coordinate 120,805,697, forward strand.
TATGCAATCATCACTGTAATCAATTTTAGAACATTTTTTCCATTTTGTATTCATCATTGATATTATTGCCGCTGCCCTGCACCTTCCTGCCCTGATCATAAACGACTGTCAGTCTAATTACTGCTTCTATTAAATACTTATCTTCAACATAATATAAAGAAAATCATACAAGCAAACAACAATAGTAAATGAAACACAAGAAAACCTCAACATAAAAGAAAACATAAAAATGGCTCAAAAGGTAAAGCAAATGCTGTTAAATTTCAACCTACCTATATGTACAGAAATACACTTTTCCAATGCAGTCTAAGAGCAAAACTTTTTACATCTCAATGGTCTGCTGGAGTTCAATGGATTTTTAATCAAAGTGGGAAGCCTACAAAAGGATTTCAGACTGTCACTGTTATGCATAGCCTCAGCAAAACAGGTGCTCAAATACAATCCCCTCCTCTGATATTGCCTTTTATCTTTGGCAACCCTTGAATCATCCAGCGTCCTTCCTTGTAGATATAGCTAACACCTCACTTGGATGGCTGCTTGACTTAGAAGAAGCCTTTCTTATTCCAAATGTTATTCATCCTGCTAGGCCCATTTGTCTTCTTCACTGCATTTTGCTATAGCACCTATATCTTCAGAGCTCATTTCATGAGGGCTGTATAGGGTAAGGCCACATTGGAAGATATTCTTTTAAAAATATACAGAAATCTTCAAATTCTGCTATATGGTCTTATTGACAGAACAGATGTTGGATTGTGTCAGTTAACTATTAGACACCTATTGAGATGATCATATTTTTTCTTCTTGTATGTAATAATATAAATTGTAATATGAAAGGTATGAATTTTGAACTCCTCTTGAATCCCACTTGGCTGTTCTTTTGTTAGTTTAATATCATTATTAATATTTTTAAAATATCCCATAGCTATGATTACATATTTCAGTCATCACTCACTTAATATATGTTTTATCTTTTGAAATCGAAGGGTTGCCTCCATCCAAGAGGAAGAAGTCATGACAAGACAGGATGGAGTAATAATAGAATTCTGAATCCACCTTACGTTTAAATCGGGTTCCTTATCATCAAAGTAAAAAACATTGGTGCAGATGACAGAGAACTGACTATTCCGACCTTCCTTTAATGTTGACTAACAGAATATCTTACTAACAGACTGACCTAGTTATATCATTGACACGGTCACCACTAGCCCTCCCTAGACTGATTTCCGTTCTAAAACAGAGGACTTCCTGATAGGTCTCCACTTACTCCACACAAGTTGCTGTGAGCTCCTGACTTCTGAAGTAGCTATCAATGGGTCCTACTTGCTGCAAAGGAAACTTAGTTCAGAATTAATCACGTAGCCAGTTGGTGAGCTGCAAAATGTTTGCCCATCTGAAAGTTCTCTAATTTTGAAAGTTAGATGTTAGAAATAGAATTCCATTGAACAGTATCCATGTCAAATAAGAGTCACCATACAAAGATAATGGAGTCAAGCATATATAATTAGGTGGCGCCTGCACAACTGACTCTCAAAATCAGAACTTCAGTTGCTGAGAAACATGTAGCGAAGATACATGCAAGGGCTCTGTGTTGACCTCTCCAGGCAGCTCAAACTATCCGACTTGTATACCTGTCTCTATTTGGCAGCTTTCCTCGTGTAACTAGTTTCAGGCTTTTCACTCTAGTTCTTCGACATAACATGGGGAAATTGCATTATAGCCATACAAATTAACGTTTCTTATTAACACAATTTTACACAGGGGATCTATATCCTGAATTATCTTTACAAGACTGGTACTACGTAATGAGCCCAATGCACGCTCTATATCTTATAGGAAGGCTTGTGAGAATTAATGTTGCAAAATGTTATTTATTTCCACACCCAGGCTTTCAGAACCAGTACTCCAAATATCTAAAGAGATGAACATCATCTTTATAAATAAACATATAAAACTGCTGCTAATTCACTTCATTTTGGATCTAATAGCTTTGCTTGCAGATATGTATTTGTGTGTGATGTACCTTCAAAAAGATTTATTTATATATAATTTGAATTTGTTTTAAAAATAAACCTCTTCTGGATATTTAAAGCCATTGTGAATTGTTTCACACCAGGAAGCTGAATTCAAACTCAACATCCCACTTAAGCAATTGCTCTGTCATCTAGAAGCCAAAAAGCAGGCCCTGCATTCTACACAATCTCTTCTAGAACAGCTTTGATTTTTGCTTCAAAACCGCAGGCTTCCTGGGGGTAGGTGTTATTTTATATTTACTGTGATGGAACATTATGAATCTTTCCAAATTTCATCTTTGGATCGTAATTTTCAAACTCTTACTGATGCTTCAAATGCTTTTTTTCTTTTCACTAGGCAATATTTTCCAACTGTATTTCCTGTAATTTGGACTTCATTAAATAGGATCACTTGAAATTATTCTGGATGTGGTTAGTTCCCTGGACTTCTCACAAAAGACTGTTGCATCACACTGTTCAATTAAAGACACAGCGATTTTAGCAAAGAGGATGAGAATTGTGAGCAAGCAACAAGATTTACTAGAATCCTAAATCAAGAAACCAAGTCTGCTATCATCAAGTGGATCCCAACTCACGGCAAGGAGTCCATGCTAAAGAATAAAACTTATTTACAGAAGATGCCCAGGCTCTTTGATGTTTAAACGGTGGTACTGCTAGATGGGTTTGAATCACCCGTTTATTAGTTAAAAGCCTATCACAAATCATGGGCACCATCAAGGGATCTTAATGGATTATGTACATTTTAATAACCCACAGATGCATATTTTGTTTGGGTTTTAAGTGCCATAAAGTCAACTTTGAGTCATAGCAACTCTATGTGCACACAACAGCAATCCTATGAAACACTGTCCAGCCCTGAAGAGCCTCATAGTGTTGCCATACTTTATCCCTTCTTGAAGCCCCTATGTCAATCCATTCTGTAAAAGAGTTTTCTTCTTTGTGGACCCTCTGCTTTATCAAGCACCATGTGTTTTCCCAGAGTCCGGTTTCTACTGATAGCATGCCCAAAGGACATGAGACAAAGTCTTAATATTCTTTTTTCAAAGTAGCATTCTGGCTGATTCTTTGAAGACCGACTTGTTGAATTACTTTCAACATACTTTTTGTATTGCAGTGATAATTTAATAGATATTTTTTCTTCTTCATGATTAAAATATATTGGGATTAGAAATAAAGGAGGATTTTCTGAAGTGAAGATATGTGAACAACATATAGTCATAACACTTTTTGAAAAGGAAATTTTATTTAAAAGATTGTAATAAAGCATTGTTTTTAGAACAAAGCATAAAAAAAAGAATAAAACTTTAATTAGTTTTTTGAATCTACAATTGATAATGGTCTCACTCAGGGTAAAATGTAATATTTATCTCATAATTCAGTGTTCTTACTACCACAGTATGAGTGGAAAATAAGGCTGAAGAGATGGTACAGGTATATGAAAAGCAAATGAAAATAAGTTAGCCTTAGTTGTAAGGAAAATAAAGTTTAGATTTTTTAAAGACATAAGGAAAGATCAGGATAGATTAGAAAATAGAACAAAGCTCAGGTTTCTAAGCTCCTCTTGTGATACTTTCACTAGAAAAATGATAGTATTGTGAGGTCCTAGCAAGTCAGTTCTGTCTCTTAGCCATCATATATAGCAAAGAATGAAGCATTGACTGATTCTGCACCATACTTAAAATCATTTCTATGTTTGAATCCATTAATTAAAACTTGAAATAAAAGGTAGGGTCTCCATAGCAAATATATTGAAATCGATACGAATGTTTTATATGTGTGAGTGAATGTGGGACTTCCTGAAAGACTGGAATTCAAATTTGTCTGAAATTTTTAAAAGTAGTCCTGACCTTAGGCAGAAATGCCTTATTAAATTAATATAAATAATAGATACATGAAGTACTTGAAGAATGTACTATGAAAAATATTTCATAAAAGAATAAACATATATTTTATCATTTAGCACCTGGGAAAAATACATTGAGAGAGAAAAAAGATTGACTCAAATAATTTTCTAGTATTTCACTATGGAAAAATATACTGTCATGTAACTCTCATCAAATGGCAAATGAAGCTACAGAATTTCTATGTAGTACACAATAATACCGACAAGCATGCTGCGGCTGTGCAGGTGAGAGTCATGTAAATATGCATTACATAATGCAATATAAGATTAGGAATATATAATTTGCTCATATTGAATGAAAGGCCCTCACTAAAAGATTTTTAAGTTGATCCAGTTGAGTTTATTATCGACAGAACCCCAAAAGTGTGTATAAAAGGAAACATAATTTTTAAGTTTCAACTTAGGATATAAAATATGAAAAAGTAATATCCCCACCTTAAAAAGTCGATTTTAAAAGTTGATTTACAAGTCAAATGTTTTTTAATCTATGTAAGACATAAAATCAAAATGCAACCAAGTGGTCTAAAAGTCTAAAAAACGACAGGCACCTTCCAAAAAGAAGAGCTCAGGATGGGCTTACATATGTCAAAAAATTGGAGAAAAATCATTTTCAAGCATGCTAGTATGAATATTTCATCAGTATTTTTAGAGATTTGCTAAATACAAAGTATGTAGATGTTAGGTTCTTGCAGCTTCAAGTGGAGGTCACCAGGATGTGCAATTGTGTCTCCCTCAGTCTGCACGCGGTTCCAACAAGGAAAACTTGGCAGCGGGAGCCTCTCTCTATATATCACCACGAAATTAAAAAATAATTTTTATTTTGAATTGGATGAAGGTTTACAGAGAAGAAGAGTTTTCCATTCAACTGTGCATAAACATTTCATTCATGTCATTGACTGCAATTCCCACAATATAATATCACTTATCCCATTTCCTCTCTGGGAATTCTATTACTGTTTGTTACTTTTTATTCCCAAAACTTTTCTGAACTTGTTTCTTTTATAACCCTTCCAACTCTTTGATATCAAAGGGTTGATTATTCTAAGGGCTTGTGGGATGTTACTTGGCGTGAAAGAATAAACACTACTCCAGACAAAGCAAGAAGTCTGAATGGAAATCATCTCCCCCTTGGGGCACACTTGCTGCAGGAAACTGAAGGAGCAGCCGCTAGATCTGTCAGCCATGGAAGAGAGGTGAGTACATGCTGTCTCTGGAAAAGGGAAGCCCTGGACCCCTCTATCTCTATAGGAGATATTGGAAACTCTCCAGTACTAAGACAGAGGGGCAAACAGTAGAACCTATGAGAAAGCACAACTTGGAGGAACTCAGAGCATGGCTTTGTTCATGGACCAAGTAAGTAGGCAAACAATCAATAGCACCACATTCCCAATAAGGGGCTAAAAAGGATGGAGAAACATTTATAAGCATTTATCACTGGGAGGGATTGGTAACAAATCTCGGGGACCTAGTGTGACAGGTTTATTATGCCAATTAGGCCTCCATAGGAACAGGTTGCAGCATGATTGGAGGGCGATTGAGGTAAATACTTTCCAAGGATAGCACCCAGTCTGTCTTCCTCCCTGGTGATCAGACCAGTGTGCTGCTGCTTTAGCTAGTTCTCTGCCTCAGCCTGTGTGCTACACTACCTGTGGGCCAACTAACCCATTGATCCTGTAGCTAGAGTTTGAGGCTCCTTGAGAACTGCTTCATGTTTGTCCCTTGAGTTGGAGATCTCATTGGGCCTGCTTCCCTAAGCGCACGCTCTACTGACTGTTGCTGCCACACCATGCCTATCTTGCCAGAGGGCATACTCTGATTTCTGCTTCCTTCCCCTTGGGCTGGCAGTAGGTTAACTGTTCCATGAAAGTCAGTTGAACTGAGCCCTCTCTATAGCCGTATGGATAGCATATTCCTTCTCACTGTGTGCACCTATTCTTTAACAATATATATAATCATAGCTGTCCTGGTTTCGTTTGTCTATTGAACTCTGCCTAGCACACTCAGCCTCATAGAAAACACTAAGGCTAAGAGGGTATTGTGGGTTACCACCACAAAAAAATCCAAAATAGCTAGTAAGAAAGTTTTACATGATTTCAAGATACACATTTAATACACAAAAATCACTTTATACCTACATATTAACAAAGAACAATTTGAACATGAAAAGCAAAACAAGTGCAAGAGCTAGAGTCTTAAATCTATGAAACACTAATGAAAAGAATCAGAAAAGTCATAATTGGAGAATTATTTGGAGTTTATGGTTTGGAAGACTCAATATTAGAAAGTTATCAAATCCCAAATTGATAGAGAGACTCAATGTTATAGTGTCTTAGACTGGATTCTCTAGAATGAAAAATCAGTGAAGCTGATATAAAGGGGGCTTTAAAAAGTTAATGGAAAATTCCATTATCTGTCAACTCCATTTTCCATTAAGTTTTGAAGCTCATGTGTGTTGTGTGTGTGTGTGTGTGTGTGTGTGTGTGTGTGTGTGTGTGTGTGTAGAAAGAGAGAGAGGAGGAACTCTGGTGGCATAATCAGTTATATATTGGGTTGCTCACTTCAGGGTCAGTAGTTTGAAATGACCAGCCATTCCTCTGGAGAAATATTGGGCTCCCAGGTTTCTATTCCCATAAAGAGTTAATGTTTATAATCCTTGCGAGAAGTTCAACCCTGTCCTAGGTCACCGTGCATCAGAATTGACTCAATAGCAGTGGGTACACATACAGAGAGAGAGAGAAGATATCACAAAGTTATGTCTCAAAAGGTATAGAGGCCAGCAAGTTCAAGTCAGTAGCTGAAATGTCAGGCTGGAGGCGCCTCTTTTCTATGTAGATCCCAGGGCTTAAGGAACCTAAGGTCAGCAGGTAAGATTGCAGCCTGCTGATTCATGGTCTGCCAAGGTGAACAACTCCCAGGATTGACAGGTTGCTGGCTCGAATCTAAGGATATGCACGTCAGATGATGATAATCCAGATGCAGGATCAAGATACAGGAAACAAAGGCAAACAAACATAAAACCAAGAAAGCTTTTTCAGAATGTGTATATATGTAAATATATATATATATATATATATATATATATATATATATATATATATATATACAAAAACACATATATGTACACATGAAACGATTATATCATACATACTACAACTCTGAGAATCATGGTCCAACCAAATAAACACACAAACATAACCATCAAAAATTCCAAGAGAATTATTTTTCCTTTAGTAATTGGAAAAATAATTTTGAAGTTTCTTGGTAAAGACAAATACTCCCAGGAGTCTTCAAACTTTTTAAACAGGGGGCTAGTTCACTGTTCCTCAGACCGTTGGAGGGCCAGACTATAGTTCAAAAACAAAATATGAACAAATTCCTATGCACACTGGATGAGTCAGCTGCTAAGCAGGACAGGCAGCGGCAGCAAAATCACCTGACAGGCCAGATAAATGCCCTCTGCGGGCTGCAGGTGGCCCGCGGGCCATAGTTTGAGGACCCCTACTACGCTAGCCAAACGAAGATTGGAATCAATGATGTAATACTTGATTTCAAAATTGACTATGAAGCTGTACTAATAAAAATATGTAACAAAAGTGAAAGCAGAAGCATATCGATCCATTGGAACACAATAAAAAGTCCAAAATATAAATAAATAAATAAGAGGAAAGCAGCGACTTACAGTCAGGAAGCACTTTCTTAAACAAAAGCAGCATGAACCAAATTAGTAGAAAGTTAAAATAAAATATCATCAAAATTAAAACATTTTAAAAAGAGACTATTAAGAATATAAAAATTATAAATTTGGAGGTTATATCTGCAATAATTTTATCTGATAAATAATTTATGCAGACTATCTACAAAACTCTCAAACATAAATAATAATTAATTTTAGTGGAATAAAATATTTAAATAGATGCTTTACCAAATAAGATATATCAAAGACAATTGTGTACATGAAAATTAACCAACCTACTAATAGAGCAAATAAAAATTGCAGTTACAATGATATTTTTAATATATAACATTAGTTAGAATATGTTAAAACAAAAATACAGACAAAACCACGTATTTCTGAAGATGGGAAACAATGGAAACAATCACATATTTCTGATAGTATGCATGTTTCTTTTGCATGAAGCATGAATATACAATTTCTATCATACAACCTGCCAGTGTTACTCTTAGGTTTTTAGCCAAGTGAAATAAAAAATTATACTGATGCACAATTGAACATGAATGTCAAACACAGATATAGTCAAAATTATCATAAACTGTAAAAAATCCACATGGATTTCAATTGAAGTATGTATAAACAAACTATACTGTGTCCACAAAATTAAAATTCAACTCACCAATGATAAAGAGTGAGATGCTGATATTCATAACCACATGGATGAATCACAGAAGCATAATGTTCAGTGAAAGAAGATCGACTTGAAGAGTTTACTGTACTGTTCTAGGTTCATGACATTCTAGGAAAAGATAGCTCTGTAAGCAATGAAAGCAGAGCCCTAATAACTGAGTCAGAAGGATTGTCTAGAAAATGATAAGGGAATTTTCACGGATATAATATTCCTATGTATTAATGGTGATGTTGGTTTTGTGGCAGTGTTTGTCAAAACTTATAGAACTCTACAGAATAGAGAAGGAATTATGCTTCATGGAAATGTTGTCACATTTTTTAAAAGACTAAACTTATAAATGCAAAAAAAACCAAACTTGACAGCCTCCAGGATTTTATGCTTCAATATTAAAAGAACAGTTATGAATATTTTATATCATACAAAAAATTCAGTACTCACAGAAAACACCATAAATTACTAGCTAGGACCAGAAAGATGAGATTTTGCGGAGAACATGATTTTACTTCAAGCCAGAACAGCTGAATTGGACACAGGAATTTGCCTAATTCCATAAGAATGAAATTATTCTGTTAGTTACTAAAATTAGAAGTAGAAGGGGAAAGACACTCAAACTAAGGGATTTTAGCCTAATACACAGTTTATGGTCTTCATGAATTCGTTTATATGAATCGGCTTGAATCAATATTTGTGCACATATTTTAGCATCTCTCTAAGGAATATGAAAGTTACTGCTTGGCTAACAACATGAATGTGCGCCCCGAGAAAACGGATCATTGTTTAACCAGCTGTGCTGCTAACACTCTACACTAGCAGGTAAATTCTCCTCCCCCCAAAACAGCTCTGTGTTGCTCTTCTCAACCTCACCCTGATTCAGGGGTTCCTTTCCATAATTAATACATTTATAATTAGAAACCATAAAGACCAACTGTACTGCAGCACCGAGGCGATCACTGAGGAAGAGACATGTACAATAAAAGAACGTCATCTCAAGGATGCCCAACATCTACCATTTGAGAAAATATTCAGAGTCAGCAGAGGAATCAATAAATTTTCAGACACTGTTTTTATTCAGTGTAGTGGTCATATCATTGAACTGTCCAAAAAGTCAAGGAAAATGAATGCTAACTATAGTGTGTTGAAATGGAGTATAATGTATGAGTTATAAGAAAAATGAAAAGAATCGAGGTCATCTCCCAACTAAGATTCCAGAGAATAAAAGCAGTGCAGAAATTGGGGGATGGGAGAATGAAAATGATTTAAAATTAGTCATGTAGAAGGTAAAAGAATAAACGGAGTACATTTGAACATCCATGTACAGTTGGATCTGCAAATGTGTTGTGGTTCTTGGACTTACTTTCAATGGTTCAGCATTCTAAGTGGAGGAATCCAGAAGGACTGTGGCTCAATGAATAAAGATAAAACATTTCTCCAGAAGAAACAGGTATTTTAGTTTAGCTTTTTTGGCAGAATATAATTAAACTTGTAGGCTACTGGATGATGCTCTGTAGAAAAAGAGTGGAAGAAATAGGTAAAAATACTTAGGTGAAACGGAAGAAATAGAAAGAAACCATTCAAAATTAAGAACAGCTACAGTAGCAGCAATTTAAATTGTTTTTATTGTTAGGGTCAATAAATTCATCCAATTAATTCATGAAGGTCATTAATAATGACCTTCTGTACACCAGAACAATACCCTGCCTGCTCCTCTACCATCCTCACCATTGTTGCTACATTTGAGCCTTTTGTGCCGTCACTGAATTAATCCATATTGTCAAGGGTATTCATCTGTGTTCTGACCCAACACCAGGCCATATACGGTGCCATTCTTCAGGGTCTGGTCCCTCCTTATATTATGACCATAATATTTTGTTTCTAAGGGGCATTTTGGTTTATTCTTCTAGATCATGGTGTAAGCTAGATTCCATGCCAAAACTCTCATTCAAATGTATCTATTTTTTTGCTCCCCCTTATTCACTTTCTATCTTTCATATACATATGAAACATTCAAAAATACCATGACTTGGTTCAGGTGCATCTTAATCCTCAAAGACATGTTTTATCTCGTCAACTCTTTTTTTCCCCCAGTTTTAAAATTTTTATTGGGGGCTCTTAGAGCTCTTATCACAATCCATACAGATGTCCATGGTGCAAAACACACCTGTGCATATGGTGTCATCATCTTTTTCAAAACATTTTCGTTCTGCTTGAGCCCCTGGCATGAACTCCTCATTTCCCCCTCCCTTGCCCATCGTCTCTCCCCCATGTCCCCTTGATAATTTATAAATTGTTCTTTTCCTTTTTTATGTCTTACGTCAACAGCTGTTTCCTTTCACCCACTTTTCTGCGGTCCATCCCCCAGGAGGGGGACCATACATCGATCATTGTGACCGGTTCACCCTACTCCCCCCCACTCCTTACCCCTGTGCTCCTAGTATTGCTGCTCCCTTATTGGTCCTGAGGAGTTTATTTGCTCCAGATTCCCTTTTTTTGCGAGCTCTTATCTGTACCAGTATACATGTCCTGGTCTAGCCATGTTTGTAAGATAGGATTGGGGTCATGCTAGTAGGGGTGGGGAGTGAGCACTAAAGAACTAGAGGAAGGCTGTGCGTTTTGTCAGTGCTATAGTGCACCCTGACAGGCTCTTCTCTTCCTGTGGCCCTTCTGACAAGAGGTGAACCATTGACTACGGATGGGCTTTGGGTCTTCACTCTGCCTTCTTCCTCATTCTTTTTTTGTTGTTGTTGATATTTGATAATCCTGTTTGTTCATTTGTTTTGTTTGGGCCCTTTGATGCCAGATACCTGATCCCATTGACATCTCATGATCACACAACTGGTATGCTTCTTCCATGTGGGATTTGTTGCTTCTCAGCTAGATGGCCACTTGTTTATCTTCAAGCCTTTAAGAACCCAGGCACTCTATCCTTTGATAGCTGGGCACCATTAGCTTTCTTTACCACATTTGCTTATGCACCCATTTTGTCTTCAGGAATTACCAGTGAAGGTGAACATCACAGCATGCTGTATTAGTAGAACAAAGTATTGCATTGAGGGAGTACTTGAGTGGAGGCCCAATGTCCATCTGCTACCATAATACTTTAAAAATAAAGATATGTACATAGATCTATTCCTCTGTCATTGTATATAAATGTATTTACATATATACATGCCTGTATTTAGACTTCTATAAATGTCCTTTGCCTAACAGTTCTTTCCTCTATTGCCTTTTACTGTCCTCCCATCCAACTATCATGTTCAGTCTTCATTTGGGTTTTGGTAATTCCACTAGGCTACATTGCCCTTGACTGGTACCCCCCCATGCCCCCCCAGCGTTCTATGCCTTCCTCACCATCAATTTTAGATCATTTTTTTCTTCCCTTGTCCTTGGGTTTGTTGGAACCCCTCCTTCTTTTCCCTCATCTCTCCAACTCCCCCTTTCCCATGTCCCTCCAGAACCATCGGTCCCATTGTTCTCTCCTCTGGATTGTTCATCCCACCTATCTTGTCCAGACAGACATGCTAGACAATAATATGTGCAAAAACAAAGCAAGGCAAAACATAAAAAAAAAACAACAAAAATCAAAAACAGCTAATACAACAAAACAAAAAAGGAAATAAAAACAGAAAAAGAGAAAAAACAACACCAAAAACTGAGAAGCCCTCAAACAGTTCCAGGTCTGTCCTTTGACCTTTATGAATGTTTTCCAGTTGAGTCTTCTGGGGTTCCACGCCGTGGCCCCCAAGTCCACCATTGGCAATCCTCAGGGACTTCATTGCTTTGATCCCCTTGCTGATCCGCTGTACACTCTTCGTGTTCACCCCAGTGCAGTGGGGTCAGATCAGGCACATCTCCCACACCGTGTCCCCAGTGCTGTCCCTCTTAGGGCTGTGTGTCATTGAGGGACATTGTCATGTCTTGTGATGGGGCCCCTGGGATCCTCTCTGTGCATTGACTGCTCTGAGCTGGAACACTGTCCTCAAGGCTGGGTGGGCCAGGGTGTTTCATTCTCTCCTTCCCTCTTTGTTTGCTCTGATCAGACATGCCCCACTTCCTGAGCTGCAGCTTCAATGCTATCCTCTAAGTGCATTCCTCTGGGGTAGGGGGGTGCTCAAGTAGTTGTGATTGGGGGACCCCTTGAGACCTCTCTATAGGTTCCCTGCATCATACCTGGATGTTGCATTCATGCATAGGTGCACCATGTTGAAGTCTGCTTCCTCTCTCCCTCTCCTGTGGAGATATAAACAACACCCTCCCTTTGGGTGGGTTACTGCCCTGTTCCCCCAATACCCCTGTCTCTCTCTTTTTATTCTTCCCCTCCTTATTAGTTGGCTGCCATACATATTCCTGGATTGGGTTTGGCACCTGCTGCAGTAACTGGACCTTACCCCAGGAATGTATGTATATAGTAGCTTTCCCATATGTCTCTTTTTACATTTTTTTTTTTGCTTACCTCAGTGAAATCATGTTGTGCTTGTGAAGTTTTGTGGAGCAGATTTGTCCAATGCAATGCTTATTTTTTATTTCCCAACTATGGCTTCCGTGTGAGTTTATTATAGGTATAAATGAAGTTCAGTGCCTGACAATTAAATCTCTTTATCTTGTGTCATGATGTTTATTTTTTCTAGATGTTTATTGGCCCATCTATGGGGATTTTTTTCAATTCTGGATGATCTATACTAACAGCTATAATCTTTGATTTCATCACTAAATGCTTCAGGTACTCTTTGTTCCAACAAGCAAGTTGTATTATCTGAATATCCAAGGTTATTAGTCAATCTTATTGAAACCTAAGACTGTGTTTTTCTCTCCATAGTACTCTTTCCACATTATTTATCCAGCATGCATATTGAATAAATATGATGAAAAGACACATCATTTATGCTACACTCTTCCTCACTCCAAGCCATTTAGTCAGCATTCTCTTGCTATGTTTCAAGGACTGTCTCTTGGTTTATGACAAGCTTGGCAGGAGTACAGTTAAGTGTTCTGGAACTCGCATTATTTGCAATGTTATCTATGATATCTGTGATCCGCACGGTTTAATGCCTTTGCATAGGCAAAACACAGATACAGGTCTTTCCAATATCTTCTGTTTTTTAAAGTAATGATCTATATGATATTAGAAATGAGCCCTTTGTTACAGGCTCCCTTCTCAATTTGGTTTGAATTTATGGGAGGACATGAAAAAAAAAAACACCCAGAAAACAAAACAAAATAAAACAATTATGATATAGGCAGGGGAAGTGACTGTGAGGAGTGTAAGAGTCAAGGGTAACAGAAGTAAATACTGTCATATATATACTCCTACAATAACTATGATCTGCAAATAGAAATACAGACAGAAAAGAAGCTGAAGAGTGTGAGATTGAGAGTGGGAGTATACACCAAACACATGTAAATTTGACAGAGGATATTTATACATGGGTATTTACCATTGCTGTAAATATATCACAGATGGGTTGTAGCATACAAGGGACAAAGTTAAGAATACCTCTTAGATATAACCAAAAACCAGGGAATGAATTACTGGACCTGGGGGCTCAGAGTCATAGTTTCAGAAGACAGCCAGGTCAATTGGCATTGCACAAAGACAATGCTTTACAGGTTACTTTAGTGAGTAGCTGCTTCATCTATTGGTATCTCCGGAACGAGAAGTGATGGAAAGCAATGGCAAATGGAAATAGTACAATAGTTTAATGGACCTTATGAACAAGAGTCTCCATGACTCTGAGACCAGATGAGCTAGATGGTGCCCACCTACCACTACCAACTGCTTTGAGAGGGATCAGATTAAAAGGTCTTGAATATACAAGGCTTACGGGTTTATTAAAGACTGACGGATCCTGAGACTATGGCATTCAGATCTGAAAATGAATGTGCCCCAATGGCTCAATTTTTAGCCAAACAATAGAAAAGTCTATGAAAGAAACAATAACCTTAATGAGGTATGCACACCTCAAAATAATCAACTATTTGAGATCAATAGGGCAACATTTACCCAAGAAGAATGTTCAGAAAGGTTAGGAAAGGAGGAATGGAAACAGGAAACAGAAAGAGGTCAAGGGATGAGTGATACTGCATTGTGGGGATTGCAATCAGTGAAATTACACCAAGTGTTTATAAATTGTTGTGCATAACATCTATGATCTTCTCTGTAAGCCATCACTAAATTCACAATAAAATAGTTCTTAATAAAAGGATAAATGGTGTTGTGGTAACCTCTGACTTCACAAAAATGAAACCCAACTACAGTCTGTGGCCAATTTCTATGAACCACGCGGCAGGCATGCCTCCATGCTCCAGCGTTATATCAACCATCCTCTCTGGCAGACACTTCCTACTCCTCTGCTGAGTTCGGTATTTCAATGAAATCACCATACAGAACTTACACACCAAACTCACAACTGAAGAGGTTTTTTAGAGAAATTGCAATTGGTTATAATTCAGGATCAGAATTACTCAGGATACAGTCCTTTCATTAGGGAGAGCCTCTTTTTAGCTGTGCTCAATAACACACTCTGGTCCTCAGGTTCTCAGTCATGCAGCCCCCTGGTCTCTGTCCTCCTTACAAAAGTATTACAAAGTCCTTTTTTTTACTGCCACTTCATGTCTAAAGTGCATTCTGCCCTGCCATAAACTTCAGTTAGAAGGCAGTCTTTCTTATCTCTGTAGATTAGCAAACCTCATTCTCCCAATTAAATATCTAGTGAGGATGAAAAGGAAGCCATGACTGTCTTATGATCTTAAGTCTGCTGGTAATTCCCCGCTGCTGCTGCTCCTCCACCTCTCCTCTGCTACTTTTCTAGAGGTGCAGCTTTCTGACTCCCGGATCAAAGCTTAGCACACAGGGGTTTGGGGGTCCAAAGACTTGCTCAACTCCTGGCTTTCCTTTCTTAATGGTAGAGCACCCTCCACTTCTTGTTTCTGAGATGGCTAATTTTACACCTAGAGGGATTTCAAAAATTAATCTCCATAGTAAAGTTCCATATAGCCAGTTTGAAGGAGCCCACTCAGGTTTTTGGTGAGAGATATAAGCACTATGGCTAAAAGAATCATAAAAATGGGCTGTACCACAGCATATCGTGTCTGGATTTAATCTAAGCAATTTCTATAATCTAATGAATTGTCCTTAGTAAACTTCTTAAGATATGCATCATATTTCCTAACATTTATTGTTAGGACAATAGGAGAATGTTCTTGTCAGGCAGAAGCGGGAGTTAGCAGGGCAGGTGGGCGAGGAGATAGAGCTGGTGAAAACAGTCTAAAGACACTATGAGAGGCCAGATCCCCCTTCCTCTCTCCTCCACCTCCCCTCAGTAGCCTTCAGGCACAGGTGCAGAAGACTAACCATTACAGAAAACTTTGAACAATGTTGCTTAGCTCCATACCTGCAGACAACAAAGTGCCATGGAAAATCCCCCAGCTACTCCCTCCCACCAGACCTCAGCTATTAAATTCCCCACCTTTCACCTAGACAGTGTGACTTCAAGGGGCCCCAACTGGGGACCCGTGAACCTAGTCTGGGGGCTCAGGATGCTCCCATCCCATTCTATGCTCTCCTGTCCCTCCTGGGAGCTCTGAAATAAACCCTTGAGACTGTTTTCTACCTTTGCTTTCTTTCATTTCTTCCATCACCAAACCAACTTCGCATTTGGTGCACGAAACCCGGGAGGTGTAAGAGGTGTCTTGATGTGCCCCCGCCTGTCCTTGTGCTAGTGCGGCACCCCTCTCTCCTCCATCCCCCCTTTCTTTGGATCAGGGCCTCTCAGCTGCCATCTGTCACATCTAGAAGTGAGAACCTGACAGTACATGGCTTAACTTTATTTCTGCTATTTTGGCCACTGTCCCTTGCTGCTGGGTTCTTTAGGGCTTCTGTTCATTCATTTCATTTCTGAACCGTGGGCCCATGGCAGAGCCACATCCAAAGGACAGCACTTGGGTACTTCTGAGTCTCTCTGCTCCTTTTCTAGGGGAGCTGGGAAGCCGGGCTTCCCACTCCCCCAGTTCCAGAGGCCTAGCGGGATACTTCGGACACTGATTATCTATCTTGGTCTCTTCCAAAAAACCCTGCAGCATGGGAAACAAAAATTCCAAGCCGGACTCCTCCATACCTGTAGACTGCCTCCTGGCTAATCTCACAACCATTGGCTTAATGTCAGGCCTTTGGCCAAACACCTTGTTTTTAACTGCAGTTTGGTTTGGCCCAATATAAACTAGATAATGGGTCTCAATGGACAGATTTCAACATTTTTACTGATCCCAGTAACTTTTGCCAGCAAATCGGTAAATACCTGTGGACCCCGATGTCCAAGTTTTCTTTCTTCTGTGCTCCCGTCCCTCTCTCTGTGCTACCTGTCGCCCCATTCAAGTTCTTTTAGTCCAATACCCTCCTAGCCAGAAACACTTGCCAGCTCAAGCAGACCCACCACTCCCCAATCAGGTCTCCAACAGTACTCCCCCACTCTTCTTTCTCCGAACCCCCTGACTCCTTGTCTGTGCCCCCATCCCCAGGAAGGCCTCCTCCAGATTCTGGGTGCCCTTCACCATCACCTCCCTCCACTACTCCATCAACTCCCATCCACCTTCCTGTTGATACCCCCACTCTAGACCCTAAGCCCTTTCCTTTGTCTTCCCCTGCAAGTCTTCATACCTGCTTGCACCAACCCTCTTCTGTCTCCTGTGGGAAGTTTCAGGCACCAAAGGTCTCCTCCACATCCACATTCCCTTCTCTCTTATGGCCTTGGTCCAAATTGAAAAGCGCTTAGGTTCATTTTCCAATGACCCCACCACCTACATCAATGAGTTTCACTATTTGTCTCAAGCCTATGATCTATCATGGCATGATAATTTTGAAGTTCATTCATCCACTCTCACCTCAGATGAAAGAGAATGTATTTCAACAGCTGCCCAGCAGCATGCAGACCAGGTTCATCTCACTGACTCCAACATACGTGTGGGTACTGAGGCAGTCCCAAGGCAGAAGCTAGGCTGGAGTTAACAGACTGATACCCAAGCAGTCCAGGCCGGCCGGACCTGCAGAGACAAAATGTTCCAGTGTGTTTTGGCTGGCTTCCAGGCAATTTCTCACAAAGCAGTTAATTTTGATAAGCTTAGGGAAATTACTGAAAGGCTGGCTGAAAATCCGGCAGCATTTTTAAGTCCTCTGACTGAAGCCCTTACCCAATACACCTGCATAGACCCAGCCTAAGCAGCAGGAGCTGTGCTTGCCACGCTCCGTCAGCCTCAGACATTAGAAAAAAAAGTTTTAAATGGGCAAAGATGGCCCTCAAACTTCTGTCTTTGACCTGGTAAATATGGCCTTTAAAGTCTTTAATCCCAGAAAGGAGCAGGCAGAGGCAGACAGGGAGTCCCAAAATCACCAGAAGGCTAATTTACAAGTCCAAGCCTTGATTGCAGCACCGAGGTCCTGGGCAAACAGGAAGATATTGGCATCCTTCTCAGTCTCAGGAAGCAACAGTTTCAGACCACCCTCAGGAGTCTGCTTCTAGTGTGGTCAGCAAGGTCATTGGGCCAAGCACTGCCCACAACTTGTCCACTCAAGTCTTGTCCAGTGTGTCGTCAATGGGGCCACTGGAGAAGTGACTGTCCTTTGGTGCCCAGCTGTGGAAGGCCAGTCCTTCTAATCTCTGACCCACCATTGACACTACTGGGCCTGGTTGCTGAGGACTGACGGATCCCAGACTGGACAACTCCAATCACCCTTCTGAATCCTGGGGTAACAATCAAGGTAGCAGGTAAGTTTCATCCTTTCTGGTCAACACAGGGTATACCCTCTCAGTTATGCCTTCCTTCTCTGGTTCTTTATATGCTTTCCAGCTCTCTGTCATGGGAATTGATACCCATCCTTCTCACCCGTTGTTCACGGGACCCCTTATATGTCAGAAATATGAAGGGCATCAAACTGATGTTTCCCCGGGAACACAGGAAACAACAGATCAGACACGGTCACCTGCATAGGAAGTGAATCTGACTCAGCCCTACAGCAAGTCTATTACTTCACTGATTGGAATGTAGATGGCTTTTCTCTGCATGAAATTTGCAGACATAATACTTTTAATACTAAAGTGTTCTCAAATCCCGGACAATTCTTTTGGTGCAATGGATATTTAACTAAATGTACAAATTCCTCCACAGCAGGACCTTGTTTTCCAGTTACCGTAGTTCTCCCACTGACCCTATAGGGTTTGTCTGAGTTGCCATAATTAAAGAGAGCAATATTCCTTCCTATAATGGTAGGTATAAGCCTACCCTCTTCAATTGCAGCATCTGGAAAGGCTGAATATGATTTCAGCACAAGTTTTCAAAGACCAATTGCAGGCTTCCTTGGAGTCTACCACTGCCTCCTTGCAATGCCAGATCATCTCTCTGGTCCAAGTTGCCCTACAAAGCAGACGGGCCTTGGAGGAAGAAGCCAAACAGAAAACAACTCCCCTTATCACGAAAAAGTCCAGAATATCAAGCAAAAGCAGGAGTTAGCAGGGAAGGTGGGTGAGGAGATAGAACTGGTGATAACACTCCAAGGACACTACAAGAGGCCAGATCCCTCCTCTTCCTCCCCTTTAGTGACCTTCAGGCTCAGGTGCAGCAGAGTAACTATTACAGATAACTTTGAACGCTGTTGCTTAGCTCTAGACCTGCAGACAACAAAGTGACAGTGGAAAATTCCCCAGCTACTCCCTCCCACCAGACCTGAGCTATAAAAGTCTCCCTCTTGCATGAACAGTGTGACATTGCGGGGCCCCAACTGGGGGGCCAGTGAACCTAACCTGGAAGCTCAAGATGCTCCTGTCCCTTTTTCTGCTCTCCCATCCATCCTGGGAGCTCTGAAACAAACCCTTGAAACTGTTTTCTACCTTTTCTTTCTGTCTTTCTTTCTTTCTGTCACCAAATCAACCTCATAGTTCCATAATAAGTGAATAATGATCAACAATAATGCAAGCAATATTAATTATTATGAAATCTTTAGCATATTTCAAAGGCTGCAAGGTCAGTAATTCAAAACTACCAGCCACTCTGTGGGAGAAAGATAGGGCATCTTACTCCCACAAAGAGTTGCAGTCTCAGAAACCCACAGGGGTAGCTCGACCTTATCCTACAGGATCATTATGAGTAAGCTCTGACTCAACAGCAATGAGTTCGGTTTTGATATTGTGATTATATAGAATTATCTATATCCTATCCTATATCCTGAATAATATTCTATATTATATAGAATTATGTAAATAATAATATTCAAGTATTATATACATGTACGATAGATTTAACTTTTTGTGCAGTTGTATAACTAGAAATATTGGATGAATTATGACTGTACTAAATTTACAAGTTAGTTCATATAGGATATTTACTGATAAAATAAACTTATGTTGAGAAACCATCTTACTCAGATGGATTTAGAAATCCTATTTTGGATTTTTCTACTGATTAAAAATTTTTTAAATATTTGTGTCATAATTCCTATTCAATATGAATTTAATTTTTAAGAAGACTCTAATTAAGGTTAAAATATTGAACAATGGGTGCATTTTATATGTTGTATGCTAGCAAACAAGGTAAAATTGAATTGACCATAAAATAAAAATATGGTCATAAAATAAAAATATTCATTAGTAAACTTTTTTTAAAAGTTAGGAAGAGCAACTAAGTTGAATAAGTATATCTTGCTAAGCTGCTAAGTTTTAAAATGAGCTTAGTTGATGCATACACATTCTGTCATTCATATCACAGTGTCCCCAAACATAATCTATTCCCATTAGTGCTAAGGAGGATGTTAATAACAAAAAACAAACAAGAGCAGAAAGCACCGTTTTACTAACTCACCTAATAATTAGCAATAACTCCTGAATTCCTCACATAATACTTGCCCATAGCCATCTATTCCCCATTTCACAATGTGCTTAGTCTCTGCCCAATTACCCACACTAATGGAGGAAATCAGTGGTGCAGATAATCCCAAATAACAGATGATACAAACACATTTCATGTCTCTGTTCTGAAGGAGAGTATGATTCTATTTTTGCAGAGGGTGTATATTCATATTTATAAATGGCTTAAGCTATGGTAAAACACTTTGTGTTTGTTCTTATAAACACTGCATGAGCAGCAGGAAATGTCATCCATGATCAGACAAATCAGTGTGTAGAGCAGGCTTAGTTGGTTCTAGCTAATTAGTAGTTAATAATAGATAAATTGACCTAACATTAGTAAAAAATCAGAACTGCCTATAAGTTGTGTAGTTTTTTCTTTTCTATTATTGATAAAATGACTAGATTTTTTTCATAAACACAATATGTTATATCCAAACTGAAGTATGTTTGTATCTATCCATTTATCTATCATTCCTTTAGAGTACTGGTGGTGATGGTGTAGTGGTTAGTGCTGGGTTGCAATACAGAAGGTTGACAGTTCAAAACCACCAGCAGCTCCTTGGGAGAAAGATGGTCTGACTATTTCCATAAACAATTACAGTGTCAAAAATTCAGGGGCAGTTCTACCTTGTCCTACAGAGTAGCTATGAGTATGCATCAATTCCATGGAAGTAAGTTTGTATTTTTGTATAATAAAAAAGACCCAAAGCATTATCTGCCAATTTTGGGAGATAATAATATTGTTGTTAGGTACCATTCAGTCTGTTTCCACACATAACGAGAGAGAAGAACAATTGCCTAAGGTTTTCTATGATGTACTTTTTGTGGGGACAAATCACCAGAAATGTCCTAACACAGAACCAATCTGTTGAAATCACCACCTATTGTGCCACCAGGGTGCATTCTTAGCATGTTGTTGCTGTGGGTACCTTTCCTGGAGTTTGTTCAAACTCACCGCAATCTGTGTAAAAGAAAATGAAGCACTGCTCAGTCCTGCAGTCCTCGCAATGGTTTTGCATTTGCTGTAGCTGCTCTACTTTCAAATGTAATCTTAAGAATTTCTTGAAAGTATTCATTTTTATTGTTTCTTTCTTGCCTTTTTAATGACTATTTGATTTCCTCTTGTAGGATGTTTCTGATGTCATTGCAAACCTCTTAGGACTTCTGTTATTAGTGTTCCGTGCAGAAAAATTGTTCCTGAGATGTTTTCTAATTTCAGGTGGGATAGACACAAGGTTTTATTTGGGCTCTGGTGGACTTGTTTTGATTCTCATCAAATTCAACCTGAACTTACCTCCAAGTACTGTATGTTCTGTTCCTCAGTCAGCCCCTGGTCTTATTTTGGTGCATAATATTGAGCTTTACATCATTTCTTCCACAATAATTATCAATGTGATCCCTATGGTTCTATTCTGACTAGATCCATGTGTACTTTGTTATTATTAGGTGGCATTAATTAGTTCCTACTCATAGTGACCCTATGGACAACAGAACAAATATTTCCCGGTCCTGTGCCATCCTCACAGTTGCTCTTATGTTTGAGCTCATTTTTGCAGCCACAGTGTCAATCCATTTTGTTGAGGATTTGCCTCTTGCCACTGACCTGTAGTGACCATCAGAGATCCAAATAAAAGCAATAGAATATAAGTTCACCCCAGTATTAAGGGAAATTTAAATAAATAAACAAACAAACAAGAAGATATCGGACAACGAATGAGAAAAAAATAAATGCTAGTGAGAGCATGGAAAGGCTGGAACCCTCAAGCAGTGCTGGTGGGATCCTAAAATGGTGCAATCACTGTTCAACATGATACGGGAATTTTAAAAAAATGGAAATAGAAATACTGTAAGATCCATAAATCCCTTTACTAGGTATATATCCTAGTGAAATAAACCATGATATTTGCATATATACACATTTCCAATAGCAAAGAAATAAAAGCAACCTAAGTGCCCACTGAAGGATGAATTGATTGACAAGCTGTGGTACATTCACACAATAAAATATTACACAACATAAAAGAAGAACAATACATCTTTGGAACACCTCCCAACATAAATAAACCTATAAATCATTATGCTGAGTGTAATTGTTGAATCACAAAGGGACAAAAAATGTATGAGATCACTACTATAAAAAAATCAAGAAGAGGTTTACACACAGAAACAAACATTCTTTGAAGGTTATCAGGGAGGATACATCTCCAACTAAAAAATAGACAGGTTGAAAGAAAGGTAGTAGAAAGAAAGGTGGTAAAAGAGCACTTAACACAAATGATCAAGGCAAAGGAGGTCATTGGGAAGATCCAAGAATAAAAGCAACAAAGTTAAATAATAGTATGTACACCAACATGTACTAACAGTAATAATAATCTATAAGTAGATACATAAATATTCCAAGTAAACAGGAATGAGAAGGTTAATGGACCTATTCTTCGGAACATATATGGCTTTTACAGAGGACATTTCTGTCTATGTATTTACTATGTGCTCTAAGTCCATCCATGAACATAACAGACTATACTGGGGGCAAAGTTATGGAAAATTAAAGATAACTAAGTACATGGAGGGAATGAATTACTGTGCCTGGTGACTCAAGACCTTACTTTCAAGATACATCAAGATCAACATCTGTAACATTGTTTACAAACAATATTCTACATCCTACTTGGTGAGTAGCATTTGCAGTCTTAATAGTTTGTGAACAGTCTACAGAAGGTGGAAGTAGTATTCTCTGTCAGTCTGGAACAGAGAATAATGAATAAAATCAAACATTGTTCAAAGTAATAATAGGCCATATGTACTCCAGTCATGGTGCTTTCCACTTAATATCCTCCAATAAATATACCCCTACTGATGCAGAGAGTTATACATTAAATTGCTAACGACAAGATCAACAGTTCAACATCAGCTGCTTTTGGGGAGAATGATGAGGTTTTCTGATCTCATAAAATTCACAGCCTCAGAAAGCCACAAGAGTAGTTCTACTCTGTCTTGTAGAGTCCCTATGAATTGGAATGGGTTACAGGTGGTTTGGCATTTTGGTTTTATTTAATAAGGGCAGGCCTGTCTAAATAAGATAGGCTGGATGAAAAATCTGAAGGAGAAAACAATGAGACCGACAGTTCTGAGGAGTAATGGGAGGGAAGGAGATGGGGGGAAAGGTAGTGGTGTTAATAAACCCAGGGACAAGGAACAGCAAGTGATGCAAATCGGTGGTCAGGAGGGTGTAGGAAGTCTGGTAGAGCATGATCAAGGGTAATGTAACCAAGAGGAATTACTGAAACCCAAATGAAGACTGAGCATGATAGTGGCACAAGAGGAAAGTCAAAGGAAATAGAGGAAAGATCTAGGAGGCAAAGGACATTTAAAGAGGTCTAAATAAAGGCATGTGGTCTAAATAAAGCACGTGAGTATATTTTTATATGAGAATGGGGAAATAGATTTAAGTGCATATATTTATAGGTTTAGTATTAAGGTCGCAGAAGGACATTGTGTCTCCACTCAAGTACTCCCTCAATGTAAGAATACTTTGTTCTATTAAACTGGTATTTCATGATGCTCACATTCCCGACACAATCGCGGAATACAAAGCAAATGAATAAGCAAACGTGGTGAAGAAAGCTGATGGTGCCCGGTGAACAAAAGATATGGCATCTGGGATCTTAAAGGCTTGAAGGTAAATAAGTGGCCATCTAGCTCAGAAGCAACAAAGCCCACATGGAAGAAGCACACCAGCATATATGATCACAAGATGCTGAAGGGATCAGTTATCAGGCATCAAAGAACAAAAAATCATATCATTGTGTGATCACCTCCCAGATATGATCGCTGAAGACAAATGGATGCATAAGCAAATGTGGTGAAGAAAGTTGATGGTGCCCGGCTATCAAAAGATATAACGACTGGGGTTTTAAAGGGTTGAAGGTAAACAAGAGATGATCTAGCTCAAAAGCAACAAAGCCCCCATGGAATATGCACAGTAGTAGCCTGTGTGATCACAAGGTGTCAAAGGGATTAGGTATTAGGCATTAAACAACAAAAAAACATGTCATTGTGAATGAGGGGGATGCAAAATGGGGACCAAAACTTATCTATAGGCAACTGGACATCCCCTTACACCGCGGTTGTGGGGAAGAGATGAGCCAGTCAGGGTGCAGTGTAGCAACGATGAAATATACAACTTTCCTTTAGTTCCTAAATGCTTCCTCCCCCCACTATCATGATCCCAATTATACCTTACAAATCTGGCTAGACCAGAGGATGTGCACTGGTACAGATAGGAACTGGAAACACAGGGAATCTAGGACAGATGATCTCTTCAGGACCAGCGGTAAGAGTGGCGATGTAGGGAGTGTGGCAGGAGGGTGCAGTAGAAAGGGGGAAGCGATGATAAAGATCTACATATAACTTCCTCCCTGGGGGATGGACAACAAAAAGTGGGTGAAGGGAGATGCTGGACAGTGTATGATATGACAAAATAATAATTTATAAATTATCAAGGGCTCATGAAGGAGGGGGGAGCAGGGATGAGGGGGGAAATGAGGAGCTGATGCCAAGGGCTTAGGTGGAGAGCAAATATTTTGAAAATGATGAGAGCAATGAATGTAAACATGTGCTTTACACAATTGATATATGTATGGCTTGTCATAAGAGTTGTATGAGCCCCCAATAAAAGGATTTTTAAAAATTAAAAATAAACAATTTGGCTATCTAGGAAGGAATGCATATATTTAATAAAATAAAAGATTATGCATAAAAAATAAGGGGAGAGTAGAAACTTTAGATCCTAAAAACTTCTCATTTTGGTGATAGAAAACTGACATTCACGTGGGTGTGATGAAGACATCACTACCAAAATGAACAAGGATCCTGAGAGAAAAGCGGCCAGCAACAAAATAATATGCTTAAATGAGAGCAGCATCTGCAAAGACTGGATGTTGATGGTACAGCATGGAAGTGACATAGGATGTGTAGGTGAGAATATATATATATAAACTCCACACTCACTTTTGTAAAGTCAGACTCAGCTCAATGGCAGTTAGTTTGGTGTGGTTTTCAAATGCTGTCTCCCTCAGTATTTTGTGTCTGTGCCTAATCTATGGTTCTAATAACACAGAAATGGTAAGGTTTAAGACACACCTCCACTGAATACATTATATTAGCATAACAAGAAACCCCCCTTTTCAAACAACATTACATCCAAGACTGTAAGGGGTAGGATGCAACACACATTCGGACTGCAAACAATTAAATACCTGACCAGTGTTACACTTGGGTAAAATGAGCCCAGATGATTATTGTCTGATCATAAAATAATGTTAAAGAAGTCAAGAGAAAAGAGGGTAAATATGTAAATGGGAGCAGATCATGAGAAAATTGCATCCTATGTTAGCAATTCAGATTTTATATAAGAATCAATGAGAGCCAATACTTGTGAATGTTTGGATAAGGGAGGGGAATAGATACGTTTCATACTTTGGAAATTTTATTCTTACAGTGTTATGGGGATAGGAAATAAAATTAAGGTAAATAGCTAAAGGGTTATTGCAAGATTCCAGGACAAATATGAAAAAGCCTAAAATAAATAACAAAATAGAGAAAGATACAGGGAGGCTCGAGCTATATTTGTGAACTAGATCTGAAAGTGCTTGGTGACTATTCTAATGTGGACACTGCGATACATGAACAAAGTGAGGATAATTGATTCAGAGAGAATTTTGACCTTTCTCAATCGTCTTCTTCTGTCCTGGGTAGCACCTGTGTGGAGGCATCCTAGCCGCCTAAAGATCCATCACGTGTCTGAATAATACAAGCTGGAAATGAACTCTTTTTAACTTTTTAATAAATATTTTTATTGGGGCTCATACAACTCTTAACACAATCCATAATACATCGATTGAGTAAAGCACCCTTTTGCATTCATTGTCATCGTCATTCTCAAAATTCGCCTTCCAATTTGGTTCCTGGATTCAGCTCATTTTCCTTTTATTACCCTCCCCCTCCCTTTCCACTCCCTCTTCCCCATGAACCCTTAATAGTTTATAAATTATTATTTTATCTTATCTTACACTGTCCGGCATCTCCCCTCACCCACCTTCCCGTTGCCCATGCCCAGAGAGAAGGTTACACGTAGATCCCTGAAATCAGTTCCCCCTTTCTATACCCCATTCTCTCCCCATGTCGCCACTCTCACTGCTGGTCCTGAGGGGTTCATCCTTCCTAGATTCCCTGTGTTTCCAGATTCCTACTGCACCACTGTGCGTCCTCTGGTCTAACCAGGTCCGCAAGGCAGAATTGGGATCATGATAATTGGGGGGGGGGGCGGGGAGCAGGAGAGTGGAGGAAGCGTTCAAGAGCTAGAGGAAGGTTTTGAGTTTCATTGTTGCTACACTGAACCCTGGGTGACTCATCTTCTTCCCACTACCCCTCTGCAAGGGATGTCCAGCTGTTTATAGATGGGCATTGGGTCCCTATCATACACTCCCCTCATTCACAGTGATGTGATTTCCCCCCCTGTCTTTGTTGTTTGAAATGACCTACCTCACCACACCCAGAAGGAAGCTGAAGCAAAAGAAGGAGGAAGAACGGAGTGGAGCACACCTGGACCCACCAAGCTCAGAGGACGATAGCCCGGCTCAAAGGGCCCATTGTACAGAGAGGACAATGCAGCTGGCCACACGGTGAGATACGACATCCTGCGCCAACCCATGGCCCTAACCAGGACAGCACTTGAGACACAGTGAAGGATGTGAGACTGAGCTGACCCCACCACACTGAGGCAAACACTAGGAGTGTGTAATAGAGCAGCAGGGGAAGCAGAGCAAGGAGGTCCCGAGGGAGTATAAAGGATGGACTTTGGGGCCAGGATGTGGCACCCCACCAGACTCATTCAGAAATCATTACCAAAAGCCAACAAGCAGACCTTGAACTACTACCAGATTTTTTTTTTTGCTGTCTTTTTGTTTTGTTTTTTTCTTTTTTTTCTCTTGTAAATGTTGTATGTCAGTGGAATTTTTGTCTGTCAGCGTGTTGGTGTTGCTGCTGTCTATGCCATGTTCTATGTGCCACTTGGGTGCTGTCAAAGTCATATGAATTTGTATGCACATATTATGATATCTGCAGGTCCACATAGACAAGATAAGCTGGACAAACAATGTGAGAAGAAAATAATGGGACCAATGGTCCCAGAGGGACATGAGAGCATGGGAGGTAAGGAAAGGGAGGAGGTGTTGGCCAACATAGGGACAAGGGAAAAGTGAGTGGTTCAAAATCAGTGCCAGGGCTGGTAGGGAGTGATCAAGGGCGAGATAATTAAGAAAAATTACTGAAACCAGAATGAAGCCTGAACATGTTAGTGGGACAGGAGGAAAGCATAAGGAAATAGAGGAAAGGAGTAAGAAGCAAAGGGCATGCATAGAAGCCCAACTACAAACATGTACATGTGTAAATATATTTATGATTATGGGGGAAATAGACCTATGTGCATATATATATATAGATGTTCAATAGTAGGGTAGCAGGTAGACATTGGGCATCCTCGCCCACACTCCCTCAATACAATAGCACCTTGCCAAGCTAAATAGTCATGTCATGATACCCACCTTCCCGACATGATCACTGAAGACAGATGTGTGTGTAAGCAAACGTGGTGAAGAAAACTGATGGTGCCCGGCTATCAAAAAAGATATAATATCGGGGTCTTAAAGGCTTGAAGGCAAATAAGCAGCCATCTATCTCAGAAGCAACAAAGCCCACAGAGAAGAAGCACACAGCCTAAGTGAATACAAGGTGTTGAACAGACCAGGCAGCAGACACCAAGGGTCAAAAGCCATCATTGTGTGATCACCTTCCTCACATAAACGCTGAAGATGAATGTGTGCATAAGCAAGTGTGGTGAAGAAGGCTGGAGTTGCCCGGCTATAGAGAGATATAGCATGTGGGGACTTAAAGGCTTGAAAGTAAACAAGCGGCCATCTAGCCCAGAAGCAACAAAGCCCACATGGAAGCAGCACACCAACATGTGTGGCCATGAAGGGCCGAGAGGACCAGGAAATTAACTCTTGATGAGATGAATAGTGAATGGAAAATGTGAAATTAAGGATGTAACCAAGATAAAACTGTCCTTCATTTTCTCATCCAGAGTACTTCAAGGAACTCTTTCAACTTGCAACAAAGAGAAGTTCTATAGTTCAGAGAATATATTTAGAATAGCTGTGTTGTGTCCTTCTGCGGTTTGTTGTGAAATGCGACTGACCATATAAGCACAACTTGCATCTTCCCTTGTTTCATATTCCTCGTGTCCTCATTCTCATATCCTGAGATTGTACTTCTCAAACAGTGTGTTTGCATTTACTGCTTGTCCAAGGATATACACTTTATAGCAAACAGGTTAACACATATAAAATCTAATATTTTGGCAGGATTTTTGTTGAAGATTCCATACAGGAATAAGTAGGACATTAACAAATTCCATATTTCTGGTGCTGACCATGAGCTACTAAGGCAACGTCCAAGTAAATATTGTACAGTCTGTTCTGGATTTCAAAGTGAAAAGTCTGAATGGGAAGTATAGATTTGGAAATCATTAGCATATACATTATGTTGTAGGCTAATAGGAAAAATGTATTTTGAACATGAACCCATAGGGACTGGATTCAATTTTTTAAATTAATAAATCTTTTTATTGGGGCTCATACAGCTCTTATCACAATCCATACAATACATCCATTGAGCAAAGCTGGATTAAAATTTTAAAAGAATTTTTTCAAAGAAAAACAAAAAGATTTTTGTCCTTAACAATATAAGTTAAGAGAATAAGAGCTGTAAAAGTAACAAAGCATATAATGATTTCAGATTTCGGAAATAGCAAATACAACGATGCATCTAAAATGACAAGAAGATTTTTCAATTAGTCTATGTGGGTGATATTTTTAGGACACTTTCTGTGAAATAGATGGGTCAGAAAGCAAAGTGCAGTAGGTTTAGCAGTGTCAGGAGGTTTCAAAGTGGAAAAGATGATAAATTTCTATTCTGAGATATTTTACTTACAAGGGAAAGAGGTCGCTGGCATTTTCACCCTGAAGAGGAATTTGACTGCCAGCAAGTCATTCTGAATGACACAAAAATGCAGTGGCATTTAAAGTATTTGTGAAGCTCATCAGAGATGTCCTTCTGTAGCATTGCAGGCATTAAAACCCGTAATTTTTTATAAGCTCGCAGAGAATGCCATTCATGTAGAGGCATTAAATTGGCATGATTGGATATGTTGATACTGTTATACTGGAATAATATCAAAAAGTATATTAATTTTTGTTTCCTCAGCACAAGATGAGGTCCATCCTGGAAGATAATCACAGTGTGGTATAAAACCAAACAATCTGTAAACTCCTTCCAGGGTCACAAACAGAAAGAGGACATCACTGACTGAGGCACAGCAAATACTTATAGATAAAAATAGATGAGGGAGAATGCTCTCAATTCCAAGGACAAATTTAATATGTAACAATAGCCATAATCAAAAGCATACAGTTTATAAAGACTCTATTTAAAGTCTGACCTATGAATAGCTTATTCAAGAAAAAATTTAAAGATCCTACTCTCACTAAATATTATGAAAATTAAAGCTTATCTTTCTGACTCAGATTATTTGGAGTTGACCACTGTAAAATATAGATAATTCACTGAAAAAAAAGTTACAAAGGGAATCTCGAGGTTGAAAAATGGAAACCTGGATATATTAGCAACAAAGGTTTTCCCCTTAGCCAACTTTGAATATGATTTCACCAATGTTTTCAGTTAGAGAACATTTTATTTATTAAATAATTTTGGTGACTTTGGAGATATCAATACATAATCTGTATGTCTTCAGATATTTCCATTGAATATACAAATAACAAAAGCCAGCCTTGACCACAGAAAATTAATATGTTCTGAATTTTCTTCTTCATGCATTTCTGGAAATCTTCAAGAAACTATAAATTAGTCCACAAATATAAATGGGGGGGGGGCAGTTGTCTGTTGAGTCACCTGTCACCCTGAAAACAATGTGTATTGATCACACTTCACCATCTTATAACAGTAGCAGGCAGGCTGTCACCGTTCCCCTATACCATTTCACCCAAATACGGACACAAGTTTTTCCTCAAACTGTAAACAATTCAATGATACTGGATTGTGGTGTTGAACTAGACTTTTTTGACTCTTCAAGAAAACAGGAAGAAATTGAAATTCGGGAGAAAAAAATGTAATTGGAAACTAGTTATTACTGTGCCACAAACTAGGGCAGTTTCTAAAATCCCTCCCTGGACAGTTTAATTCTGAGCACTTGGTTTATTACATTTTCAGGGGTCATTACATCCCAAGTTACAGAGTATGATTTAACATGTCTAGTTGCCCTGGTGATCCTCTTCCATGCTGAGCTCTCAAAAATCGACATTCCTTTCCTAAAATTAGATTATTAGAGATATACCACAAACACCTGTTTACATCTTAATTTTCTTGAAACTAAAAACTGTCTGTTTCACTTTACAAAATAAAAAGGTACTTTAAATAAAGGAAGTCTGAACTCCAAGTTGAATCTAACTGCATCACTTACTTACGCATCATTTTTTAAATGATGTCATGACATTTAGTCTCAGGTAGAAGAAACATTATGACACTTTAAAATTTATTATTTTTACCTGCACCAAACAGCAAGACAAAATATATGGACTATCAAGGAGTGAAAAACAGTATTTCTTGAGAAATGAGAAATGAATCAGGTGAGTCTTATGATTATCCCAGCTTACAATGATGGAGTGCCCCAGGTACTGCCAGTGATACAGTGATCTCGGTGATTCGGAAACGGCAGAAGTCTGAAGAAGCCAAAGGACGTAGAGTTCCCAGAGCAGAGTACCAAAGAGTCAACGCTTCACAGAGAGGGTGCTCACTCCCGAGATCTGCAGTGAGTGCCTTTTGATTTCAATGGAGAACAAATCCTGTGCACATGTAAGAAAAATACCAGAAGCTGGGAAAAGAATCACCCGCAAGGAATGGAGAAAACAATAAGTGAACCACACACAGGATGAGAAACATGACGTGTTCCCGCAGCCAGAATGGAAACCTCACGAGCAGCATAATATCGGCGAGAGCAGGAAGGGAAAACCAAAGCATGGACTACACACAACTCGGGCTGCACTTAACAATGCTTAAAAGTAAGACCCCAAAGCATTAAACTTGTTTCCAATAACTTTTCCATATGCCTCCATGAACCACAAGAATATTTCTAGAAATACAAAAATATGCTATACACAAGAAGGAAAAAATGTAAGTGTCTGGCACCTAATAAAAATTACTACACATGCAAAGAACAGGAAAATAAAATCCATATTGAAGGAGACATACCAGTATATCAACAGTGATCAGTGCATCAACATAGCCATGGCTTGACTTCATATGCTCAGAGTTGAAAGATGGAAAATCTTACATAGAATAATGAAACCCATTGCTACATATCAATCATGACCCATAGAGGATTGCCGAGGGTGTAAACATTAATGGGAGAAGATACTTAATTTTTTTCCTGGGCACATTTGAACCACTGCATTTTGGATTAGCAGTATAATGCTTACCAAAAAGACCACCACAGTTTCCTAGATAGAGAGATGGGCAATATTTTAAAAGCAAACAAGTAAAAAAAGCAATCTTAAAAAAAGCTCTACATGTCTGAGATCCACTGTATAACATCGTAGACAGATTTACAGTCCCTGGGTGGCTGAAATGGTAGTTGTGATAGAATGTTTACAGAAAATTGGTAGTTTGAGTCTCTCCAAACCAAAACAACAACAACAAACGCACTGCCATTAGGTAATAATGACACAGAGCTACCTATTATAGGTTTCTGAGACTATAACTATTGATGGGAGTAGGAAACCCAGTCTTGCTCCAGAGGAGTTGGTGGTGGTTTGGAACTGCTAACCACGTGATTTGCAGCCCAACATAACCATCACATCACCACGGCTCCCAGAGCTGCCTAAGGTGCTCTAGTGTCATTGACAGGTAAACATACTACTACTTATTATAAGATCTCTGATTCAAACCCATCCTCCCCTATGCTGGAAGAATATGAAGATTTCTACTCTTGTAATGATTTACAGACTTAAAAACCATACACAGTGTAGTTATGAGCAGTGATGGATTCAATAACAGTGGATGGGTAGAGAGAGGCTCATGGGAACAAAGGCCAAGAGATCTATTCTTAAAATTAACCATGAGTTAGGGCGGACTTAATAGCAACTTCCCACCCCCATCCCCCAAACATTGTAGAAGAAAAGAATAGTAACATTGAAGATATAGAAAATTACATAACATGAAACACAGAGAGGTAAAATAATTGTTTTTAAGTGAGTACACCATCAGTGAACTAGAGGGAGCTTGAAGCAACAAAACATATATTCAATCGAAGCCCTAGAAGAGATTAGAGAGATAGTTAGTGCGAAAATTTGTGAAGATATAATGGATGATTTTCTTTAAAATCTGATGAAAACTATAAATGTGCAGTACTAAAAAGCTCAGCTTTATCAATATACCTCTGAAAAGTCTTCAAACTTAGTAGAAAAATAAGTGGTCCACTTCAAAGGAACAAGCTATTGAAACTATCTGAATAACATCTAAACATTGTCAAATACTGAAAACTGCAGAAATAACTCCAAAACCTTCCCAGTGCCAGTGCCAGAAGGTGAGCCCCTCAGGTTAGCAGACACTTGAAATACGACTGAAGCAGAGCTACCTCTCAAAACAAAGTCAATCCTATGGAAGTGGATTGAGCAAAACTCTGCAGAGTAAAGTCTTCTGAGCCTGCAAGTGCTAACGGGAAATGACTTCAAGAAGAAACTGGTGCAAACGTCTACTAATACTTGGAACTTGGAATATAAAATGTAAAAATCTAGGGAATTGGAAGTCATCCAAAAAGAAGTGGACATGGTTTTGTAGCCGAAGCATTAAGGAGCTCAAATGGACTGCTATTGATTTACTAAGTAGTGAATGACAGGTTCAGGAGGAATGGTTTGCATTCCTGTCAAAATGGACATTTCAAGATCTAGCTTGAAGTGAAATGTATCTGTGTTAGGATTCAATTGCTTATATTCATATTCAGGTTGAAACTGAAAAATCTCAAAAAAAATGCAACGATAGCCAAAAATTCAACCTTGAATATATTCAACTGTAATTTCAAGAGCATCTCAAGAACAGATTTGATGGACTAAATTATAATCTGCTGTGTGATGACATTAAGAACATCAAAAGTGAAAAAAGCAAAAAAGACATAAGAGACAGGAAAGAAATAAAATCAAAATGGGTGTCAGCGGAGACTCTGAAAGTTGTTTTAGATGATAGAGTGGCTAAGGTAAATGGGAAAAAATTATGAAATCAAATATTTGAATAGAAAATTCCAAAGGGCAGCATGAGGCGACAAAGTAAAATAATCAAATATGCGAAGGCATAAAGTTAGAGAAATGAAAAGGAGGAGCACACTCAGTATATCTTAAACTGAGAACTGAAGAAAAACCCTGCATTAAAAGATATTATGGAAAAATACTGAATGATGTTATTGTTGTTGTTGTTGGGTGCCATTGAGTTGGTTCCAACCCATAGTGATGCGGTGCACACAGAACAAAACTGCCTGGTCAATGAGCCTGGGAATAGCAGTCAAAAGACGGTAAGTATGGTACACAGACTCCTGTAAAGTGCTGAAGCAAGATGTTACTCTGAAGACTAAGCTGTGCCTTATTGCAGCCATGTTTTCAATTGCTTCATATTCAAGTGAAAGTTGGACATTGAACAAGCAAGGCTAAAGAAGAATGGGTGTATTTGATTATGGAGCTGGTGAAAAATATCGACCGTACCATGGACTGCCAAAAGAACAACCAAATCTGTCTTGGAAGATGTCCGTTCAGAATGCTTCTTATAATCAGAAGTGTGACTTTGTCTTACAGACTTTGGACATGACATAAGGAGGGAACGGTACCTGGAAAAAGACATCATGCTTGGAAAAGTAGAGGGCCAGTGAAAAGAGGATGACCTCTGACACGATGGATGGACACAGCTGCAACAATGAGCTTAAATGTAACAATTATGAGGATGGTGCGGGATTGACTGTTTTGCTCTGTTGTAGGTATGACTGCTATGAGTTAGAGCTGACTTCAAGGCACCTGATAAAACAAGTTTAAAGTTAGCAAGCTATTAAGTTTGTTTTAAATACCTAAAAATGAAATAATTTATTACAGAGTATTAACTAATTGAGATGGGCCTTCATTTCTAAAATGAGGTAGTTTGTTTTTTTTTAAACATTTTATTGCGGGCTCATACAACTCATCACAACCCATACATACATACACTGTGTCAAGCACATTTGTACATATGTTGCCATCACATTTTCAAAACATTTTCTTTCTATTTGAGCTCTTGGTATCAGCTCATTTTTTGAGGTAGTTTTTACTATGGACATTTACTAATCTCCCCAGGCCAAAAATCAACAAGTTTAGTAAAACATAGTCTTTTAGCAATTACTGGAATAAAAAGAAACAGTCTATGTTTTTGTTTCAGCAAGCCGGGAGTCTTTTCCTTGCAAACTGGTTACATTTTCATACGATTTGTCTAATTATGTCTTAATTGAAATTTTCCATTTAGTCAGTACTAATTTAAATCCCTTGTTGCTGTTGTGTGTTGCTGAGTTGATTCCAACCCAGAGCAACTCCACAGGGCACAGTATAAATGCCTCACAGAGTTTCCTGTAGACGTTGGGAGCGTGAGTTAGCAGGACTTTCCTCTGCAGAGTACTGTAGAGTTTAAGCAGCCTTCCTGTGTCCAGAAATCAGGCTCTAAACCATTGTATCACTAGAGCCCCTTTCCTTGATCTAAACTCCTTACAACCTGTTATTGTCCAGTTAAATCCAACTCATAGGAACTGCTAGTTTGACATTTAAGACACCGTATAATTCGACTTAATCACCAACTGTGTTAGTCCAGGTTGACTAGAGAAACAACTTCATAGACATTCATATGTGTATAAGAAAGAGCTTTATATACAAGATCCATTGAATACTGATAAAACATCCCAGCCCAGTCCAGATAAAGTCCATAAGTCTAATATTAGTCCATATGTCTGATAACAATCTATAAACTCCTCTTCAGACTCACACAACATATGCAATGATGCTGAATGCATGAAGATTGCAGGCCAGTGGTTGAAATATCTTGTGGATCCAGTGGTGATGAAAGCATCTCAGTGGTGGCAGGGGTTTCCACATGACTTCTCCATATCCGAGGCTCTGTCTGCCATCAGCTGGTCTCCAGGTGGCTTGTCACCAAATGTCTAACAGGGACTGATCATGTGTCCTGCCTCTGATGGGCTGTTTATATCCTTAGTGCCTCCAAACAAGGTCATCAATTGGAGTGAACTAATTGACAGGTAAGTTTCACCCCTTAACTTGTAAGTCTCAAATTGACAATAAATTATGTAACTACCACACCTTCACTTAGTTTTACTTCTCCAAGGCTTTTCCCTCAAAATTACTTTGACAGTTAGATATATTGTGCCAACTTGGATAATAGGAACATGTGGGATTAACTAGGTTGTAGTTTGATGGAAGGGAAAAGAGATAAGTGACTCTGCAAGGCCCTCCTCTTCTCTCTTGCTCTCTGGAGCAAGATGCTGCTTTAGATGTGTCAACTTGTGAGCTACACCACCTG
This sequence comes from Tenrec ecaudatus, assembly GCF_050624435.1. Taxonomy (NCBI): domain Eukaryota; kingdom Metazoa; phylum Chordata; class Mammalia; order Afrosoricida; family Tenrecidae; genus Tenrec; species Tenrec ecaudatus. The sequence continues at coordinate 120,841,611 of NC_134531.1, forward strand.
TGAGCCAAACCAGTCCATGAATCACATTGCTAGAGCTTGATACTCCTTCAAGACCTGCATCACCATGTTGCTGGTGCATACATCACTTGAGATCAGGGCTGGTGGATCTTGTCATCATGCATTGCTTGCTTTTCATATCCCAGTCAGGCCTGCTTCACTAAGCTCCCAAACCATTGACTGTTGGTGACCCACCCTATTGTTTTCTGCCTGAGGGCAGACTCTGCTTGCCTTGCAGAGGGAGGACTCTACTGTCGGCTTCCTTGGCCTTGGTCCTGGCAGCCTCCGTGAGTTGAAGGTCTTCCAGTATAGTACCTGTGCCATGGAGGTGAATTGAACTGAATCCTCTGTATTTCTGGGGGGATTAATTAGTTATTATATTTCTTCTCAGTATATAAACCTATCCTCATATATATAATCATAAGTGTTTTGGTTTTGTTTCTCTAGAGAACCCTGCTTAACACAATTACCATTCAAATAAATTACATAAGGAACAAATATTCAGTATTCAAATCTTAGCTCAAGGACTACTACATCACTAATTTCTTTCTCAATGTCTTACCTCTTCTTCCAGTTAGGACCAGTGAATAACTCTTACTGGGTCTCCACTGATTAATTATGTTCAAGTCTTAAACCTCAGAATCTGTGAATAGTTTACCAAACATGGTAGATGGGAAGAACTGATTAAAATAAATATCTTGAAGTAAGATTACTCTTGACTATCTAGGTAATCCCAATCTAATCATAAGGGTCATTATAAGAGGACTAGAGTTATGAACATCGATGTCATTATGGAAGCAGAGAGAAAGTGGGGGAGAGGAGAGGAAACTGAGATGAGGAGTAGACAGTATGAGGAAGGGAGAAGGAGATGTAAGGAAGTGGGAGAAGAGGGGAGGGGAAGGAAGAAGAGAAAATGGTAGGCATGGGGGAAAGTAAGGATAGATGAAAAGTATATAGAAGCAAGAGAGCACTTGCTCTTGGAAGATGCTATGCTGCTGTCTCAGTCTTAAGCTGAAGTTGATGTTGTTATTCAAGGCATGCCAACATTTTTTTTTGTGAGACTACTGATCTTCAGAATGATTAAGAGTAAATTTGTGTGGTTTTAAGTCACTAAATTTGAAGTAGTATGTTGCTGCAACAAAAGGATTTCTTTACTATTATGATTTTTATTTGAAGATCCCAGACAAGAATAAACTAACTGTGTTGCAAAGGGTTCTCTAGAGAAACAAAACCAGGACACTTTTGATTCTACACATATGTATATAACACAATGAAATACACAGCTAATTAGCCCATAGAGCAGTACAGAGGGTTCAGTTCAACTCACTTCCGTGAGATAGTTAATATACACATAGTCTTTCAACTCAGTTGGGCTGTTGGGTGCAGGTCAAGGAAGCAGACAGCTGAGTCTTCTGTAGATCAATATAGGCAGTCAGACCACAGGCAGCAAACAGCAGGGTGGGTCACCAGCAGTCAGCCAGAAGACAGGGCCCAACAATTGCCGCTTAAGGGGTGTATACACCAGCAGGGTGGCAAAGCATGTCTTGAAGAAACTTCAAAGTATGCAGACACAGTCCACGGGTTGGGCACCCCACAGGTAGTGTAGCTCACAAGTTGAGGCAGAGAAGTAGCTGATCATTAGAAGACAAGAGATGGACAGGCAAAGCTTGCTGAGCCATTTATCTCTTTGATAAATGAAAATGAAACCTTATTAATCCTACATGTGTCTATTGGCCAGGTTGGCACAAAAAACCTACTTATACCAATAACCAACTTATCTTTAGTCTTTTTCACTTAGCATAGTAATTAATATGTAAATATTTTAGTGATGTATAGGTGAAATAATGCATGAATGTTTATCAGTACTGCTGTGTTCTGCTTATATTCTTCCATCCTTGAACTTCTATCCTTGCTCTCAAGAGAATTGAAGACCAATGTATTGGTAAATAAAACATACTATATGTACTCCTGTATAAGTTGAGTTTTTCAACACATTTTTTTAATGCAGTTCTTGAGCTGATGTTCTGGTTGTCTTATACTCAAGAATATATGGTAATTTTCACATATGTGTCAGCAAACTATCTTTGGACTACCACTCCAGGATAGGTTTATGTAAAGAACTAAATAATCATAAAAATAAGTCTTTGATGCTTAAAAAATCATATAAAACCTCAGTCACACTGATTATGTTTTAGGAACTAGAAGATCAGAGAGTAGATGTTTATGTAAGCTGATTGCAGATTGAGAATGATAATCAAGGTCCAGGTTTAGGAGGAAGTCACTGGGCAGCCTGCTGGAAGTGTTTCTTCCTAGTCCTTTCTTTCTACCCACATCCTCAAATCCTAGACACTAGTATCTATAAGAAGATCCCTGGTGACCCAATGGGTTAAGCATGCTAGCCAAATGTCAGCAATACAAATTCAATAGCCACTTAAATGCATAAAAAACTTCTTCCCCTGAAAAGATAGACAGCCTGAGAAACCCAGTTTCACTCTGTTCTTTGGGGACACCAAGGGTTAGAATCAACTTGATGGCAATAAATGAGTTTGAGTCCCTATTTGCATGGGAGCTATGAGCTGCCACATATTGTCCCTTAGTCCCAAAGCCAGCGATTTTACAGAGGTGACATATTCTTTTCAACAAATGTGGGCATTGAAAGTATGTTTCAGGGAAAACATTATACTTTTAGCCTCAATTTTAACATATAATAGAAACATTCTTTCCATAATCTATGTTATGAGCTAAATATATATTTCTAGATTAGCCGAGTAGCATCACTATTCACCAGTTCCAGCACATAGACTGGAAATTGTATTGAGTTCGAAACCCATTAGTCAACTATCAGACTGCATACAACTACAGCACAGTCCTAATTTCTATGTAAATGAACACACCTGTCGCACCAAGCATACAATTTTGGAGAAGTATATGCTACTAATTCATGAGAGGCTCAAAATTTGAGCAGAATCAATTATAAATCAGTTTTCACCTTCAAAATATACTTCCCCTAGTGACTTGAAGGTGAAAATAATGATGGTATCCCAAACTTTCCTTTCCTGCCAGGGACACCAGAGCGTCACTCCCCGCACTCCGGAGTATTCGGCAACAGCCGGGCACCCTCTCACTTGCCCACAGTGGTAGAAAGCTGCGGCAGTGCTTTGTCTCCCCTAGCGTCCCTTGGTAAGCACTGGCCTTTTTTCCCCTGTTCTCTAATATCAGACAAATTAAATGATCGGGGCTACTGCCTGTTATTGAACATCCAAAGGGATTACCTTTTCAATATTCAGCAATAGATTGATGCTGCTGCTGTATGAACAGGAAGCAAATAAAGTGCTAGTGTGCGTTTATATCCCCACATGTAATATCATCTAAAAGAGCATGCGACAGTTTGCAAAGTGAGCAGGCTTGAGGCGGCATAAACATTTGGCTGAGGCATTTAAACAAGAAGGACACGCTAGTGTCTTGCATCCCTAGCGCTGTACCACTGTGTTGGCTTCTTTCTGTTTGCCTCTTTCTCCTTTTGCTGTCCAGCTCACTAAGGGCAAAGTGACTTGCTCAGGAGGGAGCAGTCCCAGTAGTTTAGGCTCAAGAAACCCAAGAGTTAGATATAAATATCTTTTAGAATAAATATCATAGAATTGCATAAACAAAATCAACTAGTCCACATTTTTTTTCAGAAAGAGCTCTAAAGTTAAAAAACAAAACAAAACCAGAATCAGTTGTCTTTTTTATCAGTTACACCCATTTCCCTGTTTAAATGGCTGCTAAACTTTGAAGGGAACAGGGAAGTGGCACAATGTTAAGTTCTCTCTCTCTCTCTCTCTCTCTCTCTCTCTCTCTCTCTCTCTCTCTCTCCATCCTACAAGTGTACATTTTCCCAAACTCTATGGGAGATAATGCTTTCTATGCTCATATAGACCTACAGTCTTGGAACCCCACAGGAGCGGGTCTACCCTGTCCTATAGCGTCATTAGGAGTCCAAGGGGACAGCAAGGTGTTTCTTTCCGGTATCACAGTAAAAATCAAGTCTTATATTCTGAAATGTATCCTTTTTCCTTTTATTTATTCATTTTGACACAGTGCTTACTGATTGAGCCTTGAATCACAAAGTTAGCCGTTTAAAACCACCAGCTCTTCTACTGGAAAAAGATGAGGCTTTCTATTCCCATAAAATTGTTACAGTCTCAGAAACCCAAAGGAACTGTTCTATTCTGTCCTATAGGATCACTATAAGTGGTAATCAACTTGACGACAGTCTTTGGTTTTATACTATATGTAATATATGCTAATTTCCGATTCTGTTAGTATGGGTTGATTAGAGAAACAAATTCATAGACACTCATGTGTGTGTAAGAAAGGTTTTATATACAAAAGCAATTGAATATTCAGACATCCCAGCCCAGTCCAGATCAAGTCCATAAGTTTCACACCACACATGCAAAGATGCCAAATGCAGGAAGACCACAGGCCAGTGGGTGGAAAGTCTTGTGGATCCAGTGGTGCTGTAAGCATCTCAGTGCTGGCATGGTCTCCATGTGGGTCCTCCAGCTCCAGTGCTCTAGTGTAGCTCCATGGATTTTGTCATCAGGAATAGGAAGCAGAGTGAGTCTACCACCTCCCTGGAGGAAAACAGGAGTTCCCAGAATCCTCAGAAGAAGAAAGCCATGCCCACACAGAAACCTCATTGGCTATGGCCTGATTGACAGACTAGACTCCACCCTTTTGTAAATTGATGGGAGATTATGTAACTGTCACACATATCTACTCCACAATGATTAATAGAAGTAAAAATGTCATCGGCATAATTTCCTATAGTCTGTGTGCTAAAAGGATTTTATGATCATAGAGAAAGCCATACATTGTTTATATAAACAGCTCTTTAGCCATCGGCTATGTATGAAATAAATAATGTTTAAACACTCTAGTGTAAACAGCAGGGATCCCTGGTAGGGGTTCAATGGTTATGCACTGGGCTATGATCCAAAACGCCAGCAACGCAAAACCCACAGCCACTGCATGGGAGAGAGACTGGGCTTTTTACTCTTGTAAACAGTTATAGTCTCAGAAAAACCAAGGGGAAGTTTTGTGCTGTCCTACAGGGTCAGCATTCACTCGATGACAGTGAGATCGGCATTGGTTTGAGTATAAAAAGAGCTGTAAGAACCCCCAAGGGTGGGGGTGTGGGGGGGACAAACTGGCAGAATAAAACCACTGCTGCTAGGACATTGCCCACAAACAGTAGTATACGGCCCTCCATAGCCTGCCCTTGCAGTTTCCCTCAATATGAGAAACGGAGCAGAGTGCTTTGAACTTGAAAACGTTGTATGGCAAGATCATAGTGGGGGCAACTTCATGAATCCAGTTCCGTGTTTTCAAAGCCAAATTCATTTTTCAGTAATTCAATCTCTTTCTTTTCAGCTTTAATGGGCATGACATCACTTCTCCTCAAGCTATATTAGTTAATCTGCATAGATTATAGAAAACACACACTCAGTTTGGTATATTTTAGAAACATAAATAACCTTTCAAAAGTTCATTCGTCAGCTTTTTTTAAGAGTCTCTGGCCCCACTTAGACCTCCTCCTTTCCTTCCCACGTTTTTCTTTCTTCCTATCCTCCATTCCTTCCTTCCTTAGTTACTTTGCACAAATTCACCATGAAGGTATTTGTGTTTTTACTTACGACTTCTACATTTTTCACTTTGATGTTTAGGCTGAGCCAAATTATAAATAGCTTTAAAATATTTCAAGGATGATGAGACAACAGAAACATTTGAGATCTAATAACTGCAACTCATGGCAGCCTCACCGGTCCCGAGAGAAGTGCAGTCCACTGGGTTTCCAGTGACTGCTTTGTAGAGGTTGACCTCCAGAACTTCCTGGTTACCTCAGAATAGCTTCGCACTGTTCACATCACAGTCAAAAGCTGGGCATATCTATCTTGCGCCACTCAGGAATGAAGGACCTAAACATATGCCAAACAAAATAATCCATAAGGAGGAAAAATTGTATGATTATGTGAATTGTTTGTATGAATGTAAATTATGTGTTTGATGTGTCAATAAAATTGTTGTTTTGTTTAATTTCAGAAAGAAAGACGTGATTTAATTTTCTTTGAACACATTCAAACCAGGATATTTCATTTATGCATTCCAAATTTTTACACCACTACCCTTTTAGACCTGAAAAATCCACATTTTATTAAAGAACCAAGAATGCATCAGTGAGCACTAGCAAAATATCAATTTGGTTAACTGTATTATGTTCACATGTAGATATATTTTTAAACGTTTGACAATGTCACAATAAAAAATACTATTTTTCCTCTCTTGCTAGGGGAATTAAAAGTATTTTTTTAACATGAAGAAAAAAGCCAAGCCTTTTAAAGAGCTTTAGTTATAAAATCATTTTAGAAAAAAAAGAAAAAAATTAAATTTGTTCTCACTAATTGTAAATTACTTACCAATACAGCGTTTAAAAACAAGAATTATTGAGATTTCTATTTGTAATCTACCTAGTAATTGGTTTATAGCATTACTGGATGTCTGTAAGCTTAAAGGAATACATATCTGCGTCCTATTGTTATCTTACTGTAACCATATACATTGTGCAGTATTTATAGCTACCAATTGTTTCCACTAAGGAAACAATTTAAAATGTTATATTTCCATATTATTTTATCTATAATATTTAGATTTTATGGGAATTTGATATATTTAGGTGAAGGTAGGTATGGAGCCGATCTTATCAATAAGGTTCACAGGGTGCCCACACCTCCTTGGGCGTGGCCATCTGTGTAATAGAGACTCTGAGAAGAAGGCAGCTCTCCCTTGCCCCTTCGACTACTTTCAAAGCTAGCTCCTATGGCTGGTTGGTTGATCTCCTGTTATATTGCCGGCTTTTCACAAGAGATGTCAGCAGACTGCTTACCTCAGATTCATTTAGCTTGAGGTCCATCAGCCAGTGGCCTTCCTGCTTCCTCTTGCTCCTTCCTACATTCATACTTCAACTATGCAAGCCATTTCTTAGTATATCAATCTGCATGAAGAGCGTTATTCATTTTGCTTCTCTAGAGAACCCAGCTTAACACAGTTTTCAAAGAAAAACAAATCTAAGATTTTATTTAGAAGCGAATGGGATACTATTGTAATAGATCATCAAATGTCCCCCAAATTAGGAAAAAATTTTAGTTTTCTTTTATAAGTAACCCTTGAAAGACTAGATATAGCAAAGTGGTTTAAAATACTGATGTGATTTGGTAGTAAACCAGTGAATGTTTTACAGTGATATCTTTTGGAGAGGGTCTCTTAAGAAGTTGTGCGATTGTTCAGAGATGTGGGGTGAGGAAAGAGCTTATCCATTGTTTGGTCAGCAGGTGTTTTGTTTTGAATGATCAGTGGGTCAAATAAGTCTTGTTAAGCACTGTTTAGGCCATTGTTTTAGGTTGGAGGCCTGGTGGTGCATCACCTAACTGCTTGGCTGCTAACTCAGTAGTCAGCATTTTACATTCCCTAGTTCATCTGCAAAAGAAATGCATTGCAATCTCATGCTGTATAGATTAACCGACATAGAAACTTGAAATGCCCTTTGGGTGCCTCATGAATCACCAGGATCCGTAAAACAGAGCCTCGATCCTGTGGCAGTTCTACTCTGACCTGTAGGGTGGCTAACCATTAAAAGTGACTCCACAGTGGGATTGTTAGGTACCATAGAGTCACCTCTGACTCATAGTGACTTCGTTCAAAATCAAATGAAACAGTACCCAGTCCTATGCCATCTTCCAAAGTAATGCTCTGTTTAAGCCTGTTGTGGTAGACACTGTGTTAATCTGTTTCATTTAATATTTCCCTTTTTTATTGAAACTTTACCAATCATGGTGATATATATTTGGAGGGTCCACATCTGTATTTATCACAGATGAACAAAGGAATTGGGGTGAGTCTTGTCCACGTCGTGTCAAGAAGGATGAGTATTTTTAGAAGTTCTTTCCCAAAACACAACAGGTTGAGGAATATTTGAACCATCACTATTTGGATCACAGAATTCAAGTAAAATGCAACATTGTCAATGTAAATCATACATATCTTATTCTATATTACAAACAGCTTTGGATTTAAATTGATACAAACACTCTTGCATGAATCCCCATATAGCTATTTATATTATTTATTTTATTTGATCAATTTCATCTTATCATATTTAACTCACCATCTAATGCCTACTTATTAGGTATTTTTGTTTTTAATGAAGTTGCCATAAATGTTTGTGTCTGTGTTTTATTGTGGACATATGTCATAAATACTTACAAATGGAATTGAGTTATATAATAAGCACAGGTTTAAAATTTTAAATAAACTTCAAGTTTTCCATGAGAATCAAAACTTTTTGCATTCCTGACTACAATGTGTAAGGTCTAGTTAATCCTTAACTTCACCAGTATTTAGTGTTGATAATAGTTTCAAATTTCTGACACTCTAGAGAATCTTGGCAGAAAACAACAACAAAAAGTTTACTTTTTTTATTAACTATGAAAACACTTTCAATGGGTGGCATTGAGAATAATGGGAATTAAAGAACACTTCACTCTGCTCATGAAATGCGTGTGCATCGGGGTGAAAAATGGCCAGCCTGCTTGTGAAAGGCTCATGAAATCGTGAATGCCAGCTCTCCTTCCATGCCTCACCAAAGAGAAGTCTTCCAGTCGTTACATTATGGGTGAAGTAATTCAGTGTTCAGACTCCATGGTCAGTGGAGGCTCCTGCCAGAACAAAAAAGGGTTCCATCCATGCTATCCATAGGCCAAGAAATAATCACTCTTTACACATAATAAAGGGAAAGTGCATGTTCTTAAAACTAGAAAATGTGTGTGTGTGTCAGATTTGTATCTTCCTACCATATTGTCCAATCTGTATGCTGAGAAAATATTCCAAGAAGCTAGATGATATGAAGAAGAACTTGGAACAAAGATCAGAGGAAGGCTTATTAACCATCTATGACATTCACGTTATACAACCTGAATGAGAGGAGGACTTGAACCACTTGCTGATGAAGTGCATGCATTTCAGTCTTCAATATGGATTACAACACAATGTAAATAAAACCCAAATCCTCATACCTGGGCCAAAATGCAACATCATGATAAACCAAGAAAAGGTTAAGGTTGTCAAGGGTCTGTCTTGCTTGAATCCAAAATTAATGCTCATGGAAAATACAGTCAAGAGATCAAATGAAATATCGCATTAAATAAATCTGCTGCACAAAGATTCCTTTAGTGCACTGAAAAGTAAGAATGTCTCACTAAGGATGAAGGGGCATCTGACCCAAGTCATGGTGTTTTCAACTGGCTCATATGCATGTGGGAGTTGGAATATTAAATGTGGAAGACCAAAGAAGAATTGATGCATTTGAATTGTGGTGCTGGTGAAGAATATTGAAAATACCATGGACTATCAAAGAACAAACACACATGTATTGGAAGAAGTACAGTTATATTGCTCCTTAAAGGCAAGAATGACAGGATTAGTTTTACAAACTTTGGACATGTGAAGAAAGGTAAGTCCTTGGAAAATGTCACCATGCTTCGTGAAGTGAAAGGGACAAGAAAAAAGAAGGTACTCGACGAGATGAATTAAACCAGTGCTGTGTTAGTCCGTGTGGACTAGAGCAAAAAATCTCTAGAAACTCAGATGTGTATTATAAGGGAGAGTTTTATATAAAGGGTAATTGTACATTGAGAAAGCATCCCAGTCCAGTCCAGACCAAGGCCATAAATCCGATATTAGTTCATGTGTCCAATACCAATCTATAAAGTCCTCTTCAGACTCAAGAAACACATACAGTGATGCTGAATGAAGGACGATCAAAGGCCAGTGGGTAGAAAGTCTTTGGATCCAGTGGCGTTGAAGCATCTCAGCACTGGCAGAGGTTTCTACGTGGCTTCTGCAGCTTCAGAGGTCTGGTTGCATCAGGGTAGTCCATGTGGCTTCAGGACAATTGTAGATTAATGTGTCTTCTCAGCTGCAATATCTCCCAGGAGTGAGTAGAGAGAAAGTCTTTCCTGCCTCCAAGAAGGAAATCCAGGACTTCCCAGAATTCTCAGGAGAAGGCCACTCCCGCACAGAGGCCTCATTGACTATAATCCCATTGACAGACTAGACTCCACCCCTTCACTCTTAATCCTTTCAAGTCCCAAATTGACACCAGATTATGTAACTATCACAAGTGGCTAAAACAATAGGCTCAAACATAACAGGAGTTTTGAGTATGGTACTGAACTGGGTAGTGTATATTTCTGTCATACATAGGGATATTATGAGTCAGAAATTATTTGATTGCCATTGAAAACAAGAGAAGATAGTAGTACCTCATTGAAATTTTACTTTCTGTGGCTCAAATCCACCAGTTACTCTGTGAGACAATGATTAGGCTCTCTGCTGATGTTGGATCTAAACAGCCTCAGTAACTCTCCATATGGGTCCCTATCAATGACAGCAGCTGGTTGATAGCACCAGCAAATGGCTAAGCATTTGACTGCCAACTGAAGGGTTAGCAGTTTGATTCCACTAAATAGTTCCAAGGGAAAAAGACCTAAAACATGCCCCATAAAAAATGTTGTCTTTGTTGTAAGGTGCCACGGAGTATTTCAGACTCATCGTGAGTCTACACAACACAAGAAAACCTGCCAACATTGTACTGATCCATAGAAATTAGAGTCTGGAAAACATTATGGGGCAGCTTCACTCTGTCACATAGGGTCACTATGAATTGAAATGAATTAAATAGCATCTAACAACAATCACTTATACTCATGAATATATTTTTCTGTGCTCATCAATCCTAGTATAAATTATATCAACAGTCTGTTTAAATTTGTTACTTATTATATAGCAATTGTATGAATTTCTTCTTACTATTTCATTTCAGGAATTTTTAATTCATTCTGGATATGTCATTTTCAGATAAGTATTGTAAATACCATTTATAATTCTGTGGTTTGCTGCTGTCTTTTTTATTTATGTCTTTGAAGAACAGGTATTTTATTTTTAATAATTCCACATAATCATGTTTTCTTATTATGCTTGGTACTTTCTGTGTTCTCTGGAGAGTTTGCCTGCCTTCATCAAGGTTTTAATGAGTTTCTCATTTCTTGTAGGAAATTTATACTCTCTGGTTTTATGTCCTGCTTGGTGCCATTAAGTTGGTTTCAACCCCTGGCCTGGGTAAGGCACTCCATAGTCTTCAGAGGAGAATACTTGATTTTCAACAGGTCTTTTATAACAGATGTACCCCATGCAATGCATCATTTGATTTATTTACTGCTGTTTAATGACAACGATTGTGAATCGAGGCCAGCTGAAAGTCTAGACAACTTTCATCTTTTCTCCACTTATCTTGATGTGACAATCTGGGTCTTCTTTACATTGCGTTGTAACCCAGGTCAAAGACTGCAATCCTTGATCTTCATCAGCAAGTGCTTCAAGTTCTGCTCCCTCTCCGCACTCATATTTTTATCAGCTGCATGTGGTAGTCTTCATCTTTATATCTCAAATCCTTTCTCCAGTCTTGTTGTCACATTAATCTTCATATAATCAAGCTTGTTTATAGCAAAGACCTCTCGTCAACAACACAACAACAGGAAAATACACAATGCTCATGGGCTTCTTTAGATGGAATACACAGAAATCAAATTAACTACATCTGTGGGAGAAGACACAGGATAAGCTCAATATCAGTAGTAAATCCAAGCCAGGGTTGACTGTGGAATAGACCATAAATTGTCCATCAATTGTCTTTATCATTGGATAAGGCAGAAGAGAGTTAAAACCCATGAGAGCCCAAAAGCAAGCTGAGTCTACCCCGCCTAAAATTTGAGGACAGAGTTGTTGCATTGAACACTAATGACTACAGACCTGATTAGCTGTGTAGGACATCAAGTACATCATTTATGAAGTAAGAAAAAGGTCATTGAAAGGAGAGAAAGAAAGAAAAGATCAAAGTGGATGTCAGAAGAGACTCTGAAACTTGCTTTTAATTGTAGAGAAGCAAAAGCAATGTAAGAAAGGATGACACCATAAACTGATGCAAAATTTCAAAGAGCAGCTTAGGAGGAGGAAGTAAAATATTCAAAACCACTTGGAATTGGAACACCAAAAATAAGGAACACACTAGAAATATTTGAAACAGAAAGAATTCAAGAAAAAAAAATTAAGCCTTGAGTTGCCATCTTGAAAAATGCTGTCGGCAAAATATTGAATGATACAGGAATAAACAGAGAACCTATAAAGAATTTAGTCACTGTCCAGAACATGACTAACAGATGGAGGTTCAGAAGGATTTGTTCATTGAAGTCACGATGGTGGACTCTTCCTTGATAAAGCGGGTCATCCTCAACCACATTTCTAGGGCCTTCAGTCCTGAAGACCCGTCTTCACGCGCTGTCTCTGACAATGTTCTGCATCCATTCGCTAGGCCTTTGGTGTCTGACAATGTTTACATGCTTTGCATAAGTTTTTCAGCAGTTCTTTCTTCTGTAGTGACAATGTATTCCTTTCCATAGTCTGATCTTGGGCTGGAAGCACCACTGAAATTTGTTCACTTCAGATGACCCTGTTAACATTTGAAATACCAGTGAACTAGCTTCCAGCATCACAAGCCGCCACAGACAGTACAATAAACTATCCTCGCGTCAAGAACGTTACTATGAGCCTTGAAGTGCACCAAATCCAAGCCATGGTATTTTCATTCCCTCACATGCATGTGGAAGTTGGTATTGATTGAGGAAGACTGAAGAATTGATTCACTTGAATCGTGGTACCGGAGAATATTAAAACAACCATGGACTGCTAAAGGACAACTCGATTGGTATTGTCTTTCAGGGTGCAGAGGATGTGCACCTGGCTCTTGCAGGTAGACCCCTCCCTCCTGATTCCCAGGTGTCTCGTTTTATAACAGGAAAAAATGGCAATCACATTAAGTCTTATTCATAGAAAAATATTATTTGGTAGGAGCTAGAACTTTGATTAGAAGAGCCACATTAAGTAATCCACTGCACCTGTACCAGTGAACCGGGAATATTACCTAACTTAAAAGCAGAAAATTTATACATCAGGTTTGTACTTTTCAATTATATGTATTCAATTTATATACTGAACAAATCATCTGAAAAGCTGGACTACATGATAATGAACTCACCATCAGGATTGGAGGAAGGCTTATTTACAAACTGATATGTACATATACTAACTATTCAATTCTTTGCATATTTTAATCAAATTATCGATCTTTTGGTTACATTAATTCTTTACATATTCTACACATTACTCTTATATTCAGAGCTTTGATTAACTTTTGTTACATTTTGCATATTATGTGAGATAGGTCCAACATCCTTCTACTGCATATCGATATGAAATTGTCCTGATACCACTTAGTGAAAAGACTACTCTTTCTCTATTAAACTGTCTTGGCACTCCTGCTGAAAAGACCACTTTATTGAACTGTCTTGGAACTCTTGCAAAAAACAATTGATTATAGATTTATGGCTTATTTCTGGACACACAATTCTATTTCATTGATCTGTATGTCTCTACCTATGCCAGTATCCAATTCTCTTGATTACTACAGTTTTCTACTAAGTTATTCACTTTGCTAAATTTACTAATTAGTTTTAGTAGAGTTTTTATGTTTGTATACATATAATTACAATATGGATTTGCTACATTTGTGATTTTGTCATTAGTAGATTAAACAAAATTTTATTTTCTCCTTTCCAAACCTGCCTCTTATTTCTTTTTCTTCTTGACTAGCATTTATTTTCCAATGTTAAGTAGAAATGATAAGATATACTTACTTTATTCCTAAGTTTGGGAAAAGGTAACTATTTCTGTTCTCGTTAAGTATGAAATTTGTTATGCTTTTGGCAGATTCTCAGTTGCCCTGAACTCTTGGAGAGCCCATGCACACCTGCATTGGACCTTGTATTTCATAGGGTTTTCTTTGGCTGAGTTTCCAGAAGTGGAGTGTGAGGCACATCTTCATCGTCTACCTTAGTCTGGAAGCTCTTTGGAACATTGTTACGCGAGCATTGTATCAATGAATGCACACAACCTGACAGTCGAGGGGAGCTGCCCTCGAGGTAATTTGGGAATCACACTCGGGTCAAAAATAGAAAGGTGAATATTGTCTTCCTGGTAGAGGTTTTACAGATGCCTTTTTATAGTTTGAGTATTATCATATCTTTAGTTCAATGAAGAGTTTATCAAAAGTGGATAATAAATGTCATTGAAATTAGTATTTTTATTTTTTATTTACAAATCAATCCAACCTGAAGGATGGCTTTCTCTCTGGTAAGAAGGGTAAACAAATGTATACATGCCATAGAGATGGACAACCAAACCATGTGCCAGTAGGACACTAAATGAAGAGTGAACGGAGGCTGGGGTAGCGGAGGGCAAGGGCTGATGAAGGGACTGACAGCTATCGTAAAAGTAAGCCAGCAGTTTTTCCTTTCCTAGATGCTTACTCAGTCTAATTCTAAATAATGTCTTTTAATGCACTTTGGTCTTACTGCTGCAACATATGGGCTAAACTCCAAAATTGTGGAACGTGTTTTCCCCCAGAAACTGTTTCATAAATAAATTATTATAGTTCCAGAACATCACACAAAATCCTCTGTAATTCATGACAGTGGTATAATGTAGCATTCAAAATTGGCCTCTATACTTAAGCCTAGTTGGCATTAAAATCCATCTTCTCCTCTTTTAAAGTGCATGATCTTCGATGAGTTATTTAATTTCTCTCTCTCTTTTCCCCTTCTTTATCTTTAAATGTACAATCAGGATAATAATTTTACCTATCTTAGAAAAATAATGTGAATGTTTTATGGAAAAGTAGCTATAATATACTTAGTCCATTGCCTAATGTGGTCAATTATGGTTACACTAGTACTTGTGTACTTCCAAAAAAAAGTATTAATTATGTTAATTTATTGAAACTAGCCACAATTTTTCATACAATTCCTAAACAAAAATACATTCTGAATTCCAGAGTAGGACATCAGACCACATTTAATTTAGACAATAACAACTTCATTGATCACAGTGGGTGGGGGTGGAGGGCAAAAGAGAAGCTTTGGATTGTTGGTATTTTGCTTATTTTATACACTCATGTCTCCACCAGTCTGTCAATCTGTCATACTACAGTGTTTGGTGTGCTTCTATGATACTGGGAGTGATGCCACTGGCATTTTGAATACCAGCAGGTGCAAAGTTTTGAGTGGAGCTTCCAGATCAATATAGCCTGGGAAGAAAAGCTTGGTAGTCTATTTATAAATAATACCCAATTAAATATTTAGAAATAACAATTGAACATAGTCTAATATAGTGTTGGAAAGTAACTCCCCTATGTTACACTAAACAGAATTCCCAACTCACTGCCATTGAATCTATGCCAACTAGTAATACAGTGGTTATACATTGGTGCTAATCACAAGGTCAGTAGTTTGAACACATCAGTGACACCACAAAGAAATATGAGGCTTTCTACTTCTATAAAGAGCTAACGTTTTGGAAACTCACGGGGGAAATTCTTATCCAATATTACAGTCTTTTCAAAATACACAGTAGCTGTAACAACAGACTGGAGCAGGTTGATCATGAAGGTAGTTAGGGCTGGTTACACTTAGTTCTTTTGTTCTTGTGGTTACCATGACTCAGCACTGACTCAGGAGCAATTAGCAACACATGGTCAGGAAATATAACTTCTTCAGGCATTTTCCTGTGTGAATCAACTCCCAGATGACTGTAAATCATTATGTGTAGATTTTCCTATGATGAGATTGTCAGAAACTTCCTGAGAAGTTCACTTTGAGTTATGATGCACGTTAGAGCTCTACCATCCAAGTAGATAGACTCCATATGTCTTGACCACCACTCTCTGTATTAAACAAGAAATTATATTCTAGCACCTATATAGGATTATAGGATTACGAGCACAGTGTATCCATTTTATATAATCCGTATCATCTTCATTGATTTAAATTGATATTGACCCTGAGCTTGCTGGGACAGCTGCATGCATCATAAAACCAAGAGAGGAATGCTGTCTTCTTTCTAAAAAAGAACCCTCAAAGGAGATGGCGCCGCATATGTGGATTACTTGCGGGGTGTTTTTTCTCTATCACATTTTTTCTTTTATTTATATCTCAGTTTCCAGCAGCTAAAAAACTGTATCCAAAATACCCGAAGTGTTAAATCTTCTACAAAGACCAGCTGTCTGCCCAACTGCAATTTTCAAATTAAGCTGCTTGGATTGAAGGGTAGTAGACAACAACAACAACAACAACAATAACAAAGTGGGAGGAGGGGGAAATGAGCATGTAGAAAAGTGAAAAGATTTGTTTCTATTATAAGGATAGTGCAATATACAAGTCTAAAAATGCTTTCCTGTGCTGATTGTCTAATAAGTGTGATGGACAAAAAGAGAAAGTAAATAAATATACATATTAGTCCAGCTTCACTTTTCAGAATGAACTCTAAATTCTCAGCTAGCAATGGTCTTTCTCCTTTAAATATCAACTTGTTCTTGAACCTATCATAAGGACTAAAGTAGAAATTTTATAAAGAAATAAATCGAAGTAACTTCAATGGTCTTGGGACCTGATTGAGTCTCATGCCACATAACTGGAATAAAAATTGTCTCAGCTATCAGTTTTCTAATAGAAATCTCATTTCAACCTTAATTATATCTAGTCTCTTGGTAACATGATTATACAATGTCAAGGGGAATATATTTAAGAATAAGTTGTCATTCATGAAAGGGTCTTCTCCTTTGGAATATTCCATGGTTCAATGTGACTAGCCTAGTGATTTGTATTCATCATTTTGGAAGGAGAAATACCCTCAGCCATTTCCCATCTCATCTCCACTTTCTTTAGAAAATCGGCATGTCATTTATTCCTTTTACTGTCTACTCTTAATAGTATATCTAATAATTCTTATGATAGGTTCAAGCTATATGAGTATGAAGAAAAGTGAAGGGATTTGTTTCTGTTATAAGAATACTGCAATATTCAAGTCCAAGATGCTTTCATGTGCTAATTGTCTAATAACTAATTTTTAAATTCCTCTTCAGACTCAGGAAACACATGCAATGATGCAGAATGCTGGAAGATCACAGGCCAGTGGGTGGAAAGTCCTGTGGATCCAGTGGCAGTGGAAGCATCTCAGTGATGGCAGGGGGCTCCACATGACTTCTGCATCCATGTAGTACTATCAGGCTCACGGTCAGTAATGTCTCACAGAGAGTGAACCTATGTCCTGCCTCCAGTGAGCTATTTTTCTCCTTAGCATCAAGCTTTGACTTGATTGACCAGCTAAACTATGCCCCTTCACTCTTAAGTCTCAAATCAACAACAGATTATGTAATACCACAGATGTTTTATTATGTATACATTTTTATATATGTATATATACACACAAAACCTTTATTGGCACAAAATTAGGTCCCTATGGTATGCAATATATTGACATATGTGTGGCAATACAAGGAAGGCTTAATTCAGACTACTGTAGAGAGTGGAAAGTCACTGTCCTGATGTTGCCCTGCTATTGTGATTCCCATCTGCTAATGCATTCTTGCTCCATCTACCACAGGATGGGCCAAGCGTGTGTATAATCCATCATACGTGCCACTCTAGTCAGGATGCTGTAAAGAAACAAAACCAGTGAGATATAGGTCAAGAGAGATTTATTTCAAGGCATTGACATGCACAATTGTGGTTGACGGGGAGGCCCACAATTCATAAATCAGGAGACTGAGGAGTCACAAATAAGAATATTGGACAAAAATGTCTATTTTGATGTTTGCAGTATGTACACACACAGGGAGCTTCCCATTTTTTTAAACATTCAAACGATTGAGGACTTCCCGCATTATGGAACATAACCTGCTGTATTTGAGGCCAGCATATTCAGTCCCATGAACTTTAATAGTAACTAAACTAGTACTTTACAAAGTTGGCACCATGAAAGAGCAATAGCAACAAACCAAAACTCTCTGCCACTAAGCCATTGCCAACTCACCCACCTGACAGGGCAGAGCAGAACTGTCCCGGAGAGCGCCGAGGACTTCATGGGAGCAGAAAATTCTGTCTTTCTCTCATGGAGTTGAAAGTGGTCTCAACCTGCTGATTTAAAGTGGCTGATCTAAAATTAGCCACAATAAGTACACTTGAAATCCTTGGGAAATGGAGAATAATTTAACATGTGTATGATTTGCCATGGTGTAAAACAAGCTCCTTTATTTCCCGTCTTGCCTGTCTATTTCCCCCAGTTTCTCTGTAATCCAGTTGAGTCCTGTTAATGCAGCTGACCCAACTATTTGAATCATTTGTCCTAGACTCCCACACTCTTCAGGGTGAAGAACCGAGAAGACAAGTCAGAATTTCACTTGAAAAAATGTGGGGGCTGGGGGGAGGGAGGGAAACAAAAGGGGCTTATGCCAAGAACCCAAGTAGAAAATGTTTTGGAAATGATGATGGTAACATATGTACAAATATGCTTGATACAATTGATATAAGAAGTGTTATAAGAACTAGGAGAGCCCCCCACAATACAAATGATTTTAAAAAGAAAAGAAAAATGTTTGCTGCAGAATTATCTGAAATGGAGGAGTGAGACTGAATCCCTTCTTAACATCAAAGGTGACAATTTCTAAAGGTAGTAAAAAGTGTTCCATGTTTCAATACAAATAATTAGAACCAAACTTATTATTGTTCATTCAAAATAAAATATCCAGGGTCACTATTTGTTACTGGAAATAATATTAAATTTAATTGACTCTCAACAAAGAATAAAGATTTATTCCAAATAAACTCATTGCCATCAAGTTAATTCTAACTCATAGTGACCCTGTAGGACAGAGTCAAAGTACCCCTGTGTGTTTTTGAGATTGTAAATATCTATGAGAGCAGAAAGCCTCATCTTTCTCTTCTGAAGTAGTTGGTGGTTTCAAACTCTTGCCCTTGTAGTTAGCAGTCCAGCGTGTAAGCCACTAAACCACTGAGGCTCCTATTGATTTCAAAGTTTGCCATCCATTTTGTTTTAGTTTGACATTAAAATTCAAGTATACCTTGTGATCCAAATCGCCGGAATGCCACTAATTAGAGCGAAGAGGAACATATAGTCATGGGTTGCAATCTATTAGGTAGTTTTCATCAAAAATACGAACTGATTTAAAGAGGAAGGGCATAAAAATAGCTGTTTGGTGCCAGGAGTCATGCCGCCCACAAGGAACAGCTGCCCCACAGCAGAAAGCACTGCGGAGCTGGCACCGGCCCTGCCCTTGTTCGTGTGCCCGTGGTTGCAGCCCTGTGCCGGTCCAGCTCTGTGAGGAGCGTCTTCCTGTTTGCTGCCCCGCGACTTGTCCAAATATGACATCTTCCTTCAGGAACCGGTCTCTACGAGCAACATGCTAGAAGTATGTAAGACAAAGTCTCAGCATCCTTGCCTCTAAGGAGCACTCTGGCTGCCCTTCTTCCAAGAAAGTTTGGTTTGTCCTCTTAGCAAACCTGTAGGAATGGAATTTCATTTGCTGAAGGGATAGGTCTTAGAGTAAGATAGCTTTAAAAAGTGCCAATGATCTGAACTTGGTGTGTAAATAGAACACTCTATAAGAATTAAGGAGCTCAGTTTGCACTGCTGGTGACTCAGTGAATTACTACAGGCAAAGTCAGTAGTTCAAAGTCAGTCAGTCATTCAGCAGGAGAGATGAGGTTGTCTGCTGGCGTAAAAATGCAAAGTAATGGAAACCCAAAGGTGGAGTTTCATGTTGTCCTATAGATGACAATGAATAGGAATTGACTCCATGGAAGTGGGTTCTTTAGTTTGTTTACTACACAGAGGGAGAAGCTTCACTAGGTTTTCATCTCTAGAGAAGTCTGCTTAACATAGTAACACAAATCCAGTAGCCACTCTGTGGCAGACAGATCAGGCTGTCTGGCTACTTTAGCGATCCCTAGCCTTAGAACCCCTATGTAGGGTCACTAAGTGTTGAAATCAGCTGTATGGTAGTGGATTTGGCTTGGCAATGTCAATACATTATAAAGCTAGTACTCAAGATAGACCTGCATGCCACTGTTTTCCTGTTTCCAAAGTGAAATAATTTTTAGTAATTGTGTACCATTTCTCACTTTTAGTCTACTGATTTTCTTAATTTCATATAACCTCCTTATAATAAATCAGTGCTGTGCCAAGTGTCCCATAACGCTTCCAGACTTCAGGACCATTTTTAAAGTACCTTCCACTTTAAATTTCCTTAAGCTTACTCAGGGAGTTCTGGTTCTCCCAGCTACTAACACCTTACTGGAAGACCCAGTTTTCCTTTAAAAATGACTTCCTTTTCCCAGGGTACTTCTTTCGCCTTATTACCAAGAAAAAAGACCACTTGAATAATAAGATAATTAATTTCATTATTTTTCTTTATCAATAAGCATTAAAATTTCTAAAGAAAGCATTTGTGGCTTGTGAGGGTTTATTCCACTTTTTAAACAAAAGAGTCTTTTACTTTTAACTTCGAGTCAATGTTTGATGCAGAAAAATATTTGCTCATTTTTGAAAGAATTTGATTGATGTCCGATTCAATGATGTAACCAGCTTGTCAGCTCCACTGCAGAGAAAGGGAAAGAAACAGAGGAAGAGAGATGCTAAGAAGATGCAAACAGGGCAGAGAACAATATAAAAGGATTAGCAATCAGTGAGTTAGTTTTTAATTAAAAATAAGAATTCATGAGATCCTGCGCAAGCATTAAAGTACGGAAAGATAATATTTGTTCATAGAATGTTCTCAATGAAAGCTGAATGCACAATACTAAACAATAAGACTACTTATTAGATAAAGCAAAATGAGTTCATTTAATTTCGTAATAAATAGAAATGGGAAAAATATACCCTGAAATGGGAAACATATGCAATAAATGTAATACAAAGGATACACTGGGCACTGAGATGCAAGAGGTGCTCATGTTTGTATATTTTATATTTTTAGAGATATAGCTCCTTTTATTCCCCATCCTCTACATTCCCTCATTCACCACGCCCCGTTGCTCTTCTTGCCCAACACCATAAATAGATTTATTCCTTCCTTTTAATTCCATCCCTGCCATCGTAAAACAAACCCTGTCACTGCACACCTGAATGTGATTTTCTAGGTAATCTGTATTTTTATTAAAATTTCCACACATTGATTTTTTTCTAGTTACCATTTCCAGAGTAAAATCTCTATAGTAATGAAGCTTCCCGTTTCTTAATCCCTTTATGACCCCCTGAAACCCACAAACATGTTCTGAAACTGTAGCTTGGCATTAAAGACCGCAGTGAAGTGTCTCAACTCCATCGTTCTATGTTCCTCCACGTCTTTGTGCTGGATGAGCCACACGTTTGCTTCAGATATGCGCACACTGTGTGCTCCTAGCCTCCCTGATCTTGTTCATATAACCCGACCCCCTCCAAGGGGCTGTGTTCCTTTCATCTCCTTTATCCTTCTTATAAGTCTACTTATATTTTGCAGCCTTTCTCACTCAAAGGTCATTGCTGCTATAGTTATTTTTTAATAGTTTTTCAGGTGAAAATTGTTTCTCTCTTTAAAATACAAGTATCATTTTGGCATAAGACAAAAATCAGAAGTTATCATGAACACAATGCCCAAGATTTGCCCAGGTCTATGAAACAAACGCAAAGCTTTCGTTTTATCTACGGCATCTTGGTGTCTAAAGCATCAAGCCCAGCAGTCAGAGTAGTACCATAGAACAGTCTCGAAGAAGTAAAACACGTACAGCAACTGGTATAATGATCTGTTAAAACAAAGGCCTATGCTTTCTAACTGAAACTACTTCTGTTCTTGAGAAACTTAAAGAACAAACCATAGTGACCAAGATTTACGGAGGCCCTTCATGTGCGACTTACTGAGCTGTTAAAGAGCTTATGCACACTAATTACCTACACAGTGGCTATGCAAATATGCTTTTATTGCTTTTGTTCGCATTCTCCCTCTGGTCCTCTTTTACAGTGACTGCGTGTGTCGTTCTCTGGTCCTGAGCCATCTTCATCGCTGTTATGCTGGAAACCATTGTTGCAGCCACAATGTCCATTCCTTGGGCCAGAGTCTTCCTCTTGTTCCCTGCCCTTTTTTCCCAAGTGTGATGTGTTTTTCCAGGGAATGCTCTTTCCTGATAGCATGTCCAAAGCATGTGAGGCAAAGTCTAGCTAGGAGGGAAAGTCTTGTTTCTGAGAAGCATTCTGACTGTACTTCTTCCAAGACAGATTTGTTTGTTTTTCTGGAAGCCTGATCAATATTGATTCCTAGCCCCACAATTTAAATCCATTGACTCTTCTTTTGTCTTATTTATTCAATGTCTATCTTTCACATGCTAATTATTAATATTATTATTAATTGTAACTACAATAGTATTCATAGTGATAGAGTTTTTGTGTTAAATCTTAGTACCCCTTCCCTACTTTTCACATATTCCCATTCAGTTGATTTAAACTGCATCTATATAAGAAAATATCGAGAAAAATAATGATGATCTTAACATGGAAGCTTTAAGACTTTGATCCCTGTAACCAGTTGTCTTTAAATATATCCCAACTTTTCCTGATACTCCATGTGGAAAAGTATTGTGTTTATAGGGTTTTCAGTGGTTGATATTTTTCAAGTAAATCACCAGGCCTCAAATCTGGTGAACTCGAACCTTCCACCCTCGTTAGCAGCAATTGTGTTCATTCCTTTAACAGCAAGAACTCCACATTTTTATTAGGAACCAGAAATTAGCAGTCCAAGCTTTACTTTCACAGAGGGTTCATGTTTTAGCATCTCTCTTGAAATAGAGATGTCAAGTGTGGCAATGTTTAAAGGTAAATTGTGGCTTAAACTGCAGTGTCTCCTTTGCTGCACTGCGTATTACTTGATCTTCAGTGCCCATTGACCTTCAAAGCACTTTCTCTTTACTGATAGCTTTAGAGTTTCTGTCTGATGCTGTGAAGTCTAATTGAAGAATTTCTCCTGTGCCAGCAATAACTCTTTAGCAAGTGTTAAGCACCGTATATGAATGATTGTATTAGGTGTTAGTGGAAGCCATGGAGCCCTGGTGGTGAGCGGTGAAGTATAGGAGTGCAATTTGCATAGTCAGCAGTTCAAATCATCAACAGC
Organism: Tenrec ecaudatus; assembly: GCF_050624435.1. Lineage (NCBI taxonomy): Eukaryota > Metazoa > Chordata > Mammalia > Afrosoricida > Tenrecidae > Tenrec > Tenrec ecaudatus. The sequence goes on from NC_134531.1 coordinate 120,864,811, forward strand.
TCCGCAGGAGAAAGACTGGGCTTTCTACTCCTGCACACAGTCTTGGAAACCCACAGGGCATTGTTATGAGTCAGCACTGACTCAAAGGCAGTAAGTAGTGAAAGGTATCTATATATTAAATTTTTTTATGTTCAATAAGCTTGTAAGTGAATGAGAGAAAAGTATCTTCAAAATTAATTTCAACACAAAATTGAAAATACATACAGATTTCACTATTAACAAAATTTTAGAGAGTTTTTTTATCAGCTCGGGTCTTTCAAATTTGCATATATTAAAACATTAGAGATTGAAATATAAAGCTTTAAAAATAATGATATACAAAATTTGTACAATTTCAATTTTATGAAAATTGTTTGGTTGTTGTTACCCTATAGGAAAAATAGCAACATGTTTTAAAATTTTGAATGTTCTATGATCCAGATTTCTCATTTCCCCACATGTTTTGTAAAGCGGCCTTTGCTCTGTGTTTAAGGACTCCTTTTCAAGGATATTCATTGCAGTATTTTTTGTAATCCAAGTATAAAATCAACTTATTGGTGGATCCACTTTGTCATCCAGGGAGAAGTATTCAACTGTTGATTTTGCTAACAGCACCATATTTTTATATTGAAGCATCACTGCTTGCATAAGTCCAGTCAGTTTTGACATAACCTGGTCTATGCTTTGTAAGTCAACAATAATAAAAAATTGGGATGATTCACTCCAAAAGTAGCCCTCTAACAAGGGTGACACGTACCTGCATTCTCCACCATTAGAGTGGCCTGCTTTCTCATTTTGTTGAGTCTAACATCGAAAGTTGACAAAAGATCACAGTAAATTATGATCCCTTAGCCAAATTTTGAGGAAATATGAGGCTTTCAGTTCCAATAAAGAGTTACAGTTTTGGACACCCACAGGGACTTTCTGCCTTGTTTACAGTGTCCCTAAGAGTCAGTATCAACTCAATGGCAATAGGTAACCAAATAGAGCTGCAGTTTTATATGAAGTGCTTATTACAGAACCAAACAAAAACAAAAGAACCTGACAAGACTGAGACAAATACATAGTATAGAATGCACTGTGGCATTTAAAATGGAAATATATAATTTAATTAATACATAAAATATATTAATTATTTTATAATAAATTATTATTAATATAATAAATTAATTTTATATAATGTATAAAATTAAGGTGTATATATATATCTTATTTTATTTATTATTAATTGTGGGTGAATACATATGTCATATCATTCCATAGTTCATTCACATCATGTAGAATTGCTAGAACAATCAGTTTCCAAACATCTTTTTCTTCCTGGACTTCTTGACATTTTTTCCACCACCACCACCACCACCACCACTGTACTGACCCCTCCCAAACCTTTATTCTACTTGCTGTCCCTATAGGTTCATCAATTCTGAGTTTCATATCTCGAAAAACAGAAAACCATATAATACTACTTTAATTTTCCAATGTAGTTCTTTTACTCCCCAAGGTACCTTAGAAATATATGTACAGTAAACTTATATGGGTGTTTTATGTATACATTTATATGAATATATTTCTGAGATACCATGGAGAGGTAAAGAACCACATTGGAAAATGTTACTAAATCAGATACATTTATATACTAGAAGGTAGATATAACAGCAAGTACTATCTATACACATGCAAATAAATATGAATTGTGTTGAATGGAAATGAACCATGCTGGGAAAACTGATATCCCCGAGAAAGACAACAATCACCATGGAGTTAATTAGGATGGTAAAATTGACTTGGCTATTTAGGAGACTTTACATTTCATATCTATTGATTCACTTCTGATAAAGACATGTTCAAAAGCTATTATAGTATATCAATTCCATTCTTAAGTAAACAAAATTCACAAACTAGTCTAGGATGAATATTACTCTTCAAATGTTAAAGTTTTAGTATAAGACTTACCAAAATATGTAAAAAGTAAACATATTCATAGTCACATACATGTTTATTGGATGGGTAGGTAAAACTATGCTAACATGTATATTCTGTATAAATTAATTTCTTGGAACTAATGTAATTCCAATGAAAATTTCAAAAATTAATGTTTATTGGTTTGATTAACATTATGTTAAAGATAAAACATTTGAAAGAAGAGTGAAAATATTTCTAAGAGGATAATTATAGGAGGTTTGGGATATGTCAACATATATGTAAAGTTTGAGAGATTTTAAGAGAGATTTTCATGTAAAAATGTTTACATATATTCATGAAAAACCAAGAATTATAGCAATGTGTTCTTGAAATATATCCTATGACAACAGATGGCATAGAAAAATAGCTTTTCAGACCTTCACTAGAGAGGGTCAGAAAGAGTTGCAAACAAGTAAAGTTATATATGTACAAAAATTTTAGGCATTTTTTAAGAATTAAAAAATAAAATAAGCTCAATACTAGAGCAACAATGTACATGGAAAATAAGAGAGCATTTTTATGATCTTGATTATAAATCATATTTCTACCTTGGACCAAAACTAAACAACAAATGACAAATAAAAGCTAAAATCTTAAAAGTTAAAGATTGTAGTGTTTGATTATCAAAATATTTAAATATTATTTTAAAATAAATTTATATCATAAGCAAAATAAAATTTATATCATAAAGAAAATAAAGGCAAAAGCAAATATTGAAATACAAGTTAAAGATAGAGACATGAGTTAAGTGTCATAAGTTTTGGTCCGTGAGCAAGGAGGTTTAGCCTAGGAAAGTACAATGATCAAAGTACCTTTAGACAGAGTTCAGTCAGCCATAAAAAGAATGAATTAGAGGTTTGGTGGTATGTCTGGGAGTACACTAGTGGTGTGGTGGTGGGGATGGGAGATAAAGTTTGTTACACAAATAGATGCCAAATTTAAAATCGAGAAGACTAAGTATAAAGAAATTGATGTAATCTAGGCAACAAATAGCAAGATCTACTCTGGAAGCTAGGAGCAGGTGAAATTCACATTTGATATTTGAGAATCTTAGAAGAAGTTCAAAATTAATATGCACAGGAGGCCTCTTTTGAGAGAGCTTAAGTTGTCCATATGCACAGAAAATCTGCATTTAAATCTGGCATTCCTCCTGCTAATTCCATATTCTTTCTGTTTTTTTGGTTTTTGTTGTTGTTTTTAAATAATTTTACCAAGGGCTCATACAGCTTTTTGTAACAATCAATATATCCATTGCGTCAAGCACATTTGTACATATGTCTTTTCAAAACACTTTCTTTCTACTTGAGCCCTTGGTGTCGGCTTCTCATTTTTCCCTTCTCCCCCCACCCTCCCTCCCTCATGAACCCTAGATAATTTATAAATTATTATTATTTTCATATCTTACACCGACCACTGTCTCCCTTCACCCACATTTCTGATGTTCATCCCCCTTAAGGGGGGAGGGCAGTTATACATCAGTCATTGTGATTGGTTCCCTCTTTCTCCCCCCACCTTCCCTTCCCTCATGGTATTGCTACTCTCATTATTGTGTCAGGGAATTAAAACAAAAGTATTCTTTTGCTGAGGGATTACTTGTGTACAGGCCCAATGTCACTCTGCTTCCTTATTATTTGACAGGTTATATATGTACATCGAACTATGTCACTATTGCTATATAAAAATATATTTACATATGTACACGCCTGTATTTAGACCTCTATAAATGTCCTTTACTTCCTAGTTCTTTCCTCTATTTGCTTTTCCTTTTCTCTCATGTTCGACCTGCATTCAGCTCCCAGTCATTCCACTCATCCACATTGACTTGATCAAGCCCCAATAGGCATCCCAAGCCCACCTCACCATCAATTTTAGATCACGTGTTGTTCCCTTGTGGCTAGGTTTGTTGACTTCCCTCTTCCTTTCCCCCACCTCTCCTTCTCCCAAATCCCCTAGAACAAAAACAAAACAAAAGAAAGAAAAGTCTATAAATAGTTCCTGTTGACTTTATGAGTGTTTTCTGGTTGAGTCTGATAAGGTGTATTATCAAGACTTCATTGCTTGGTTCCCCTTGCTGCTCTGTTGCATGCCCTTCATGTTTCACCCAATGTGGTGGGGTCAGATCAGACACAATTCCCACACTCTTTCTCCAATGTTGTCCCCCATAGTGCTATCAGGGGATGCGTGTCTTGTGACCCTACGGTCCTCTCTGTGCATTGGCTGCTCTGAGAATTAATGTGGTCCTTGGGGCTTGGTGGGCCAGGTTGAATTCGTTCCCTCTTAGTTTGTTTCCCATGTGTTCTGAGCGGATATGCCTTTCTCTCCAAGCTGTAGTGTCTGTGTCGCCCTCTGTGGTTCATCCTTCAGGGGAAGAGGTCCATGTCGATCAAGCCATGTTTTTTTATTCTCATATGCATTCTTTCATAAGTAGGCTTTGGGCTGCTAACCACAAGGTTGGTGTTTCAGACAGACCAACCGTTAACACTGGAGAAAATTGAGTCTGCTCTGCTCCCGTAAAATGTCCAGCCTCAGACACTCTCCTTGAGGTAGCTATGAGCCAGAGTCAACTTAATGATGTCAGATTTGTTTTTTCAAACATATTTCAGATTTCAAAGTGTCCTTATGATATGTGAAGCCATACTTGATCCAATAAAATAAATAAGCAATCAAGGACTAAATCAGAATCATCCATATTTCAAAAAAAAGCTTGTGTTTAGGAATGGTCCTTGACTATTTCCTGATAATTGGCCATGTGACCTTATAATATCTTTATTAATAAGAGTATTTTGAATGTTTCAAGTTATGCTGTACCAGTTTCACCAGGCAAGGCATAATAATCCAAACAATGTGATTTACATGAAAATTAAGTTTTGTTTCATTGTATATTGCTTTGTTTGGGGGTGTGGCCACAGAAGTTCATTACATATATATATATTCAGAGTTTGGTCAGTCTTAGGATGAATTTTGTTTTCCTTGTTTTTAATAAGACATTAATAAGACACAAAAGTTCAATCACAATGCCTAGTACTAATTTCTGCTATGCCTCTTGTCGGCTATGTAGTTCACTTGTGCCTCAATTCACCTGGGCCCTAGGTATCCCATTTGTAGTGAAAGGACTGATTCAATTAATGCTCGCTATCAATTGGGGCGATTGGGAAAATCAAATGATAATTTGTTTGTGAATGCTTTGAACGTTTAAAAGACTAAATATTTATAATTGTTATTTTACTCCATCTAATATACACACTGGAAATATAATTAGGCAAAATTATTTTAATACTAACTAAAATGCTTTGATTCTCTCTAGTTTTAGTTAATAGATTTTTAATGAATATATGTAGTAATGTACAAAAAAATTGAATTTCTGGGGTAGAACTCTATCGTTGCTTTTAAATGCCTAGAATTACTGAAGTTGCTGAGCTCTTTCATCTACTATCATTATATTAATGAAGAGAAAATTATTGCAACTTAGTTTGGTAATGAACCTCAAATACTTCACAATGTTTAGAGAACCTAGTACTAAGGACACTGTATACCATATAAAAAGATCGGTTCTAGATCATTTTTTACTAAGAAAATCCTTATGGAAATGTAAAATATATACCAGCAAGTTTATGTATTGGTTTTCTAAAAGGAGCACAGTTATTTTCAAGTGTAAGGACTAGCTTACACTTGAAGATGCGTGTTTGTTTTTAAACTATTATTATCCCAAAGATTCTTCTTGCACTGTATGGTCGATGCCAGCTCTGGAAATCCCTGTGCAGATACATATGATCTCCCTCCCCTCGTGACCTCTGCGCAAGCATGCTGCAGTCAACAGACAAAGGTTATGGAAATCCAGACCCAACACTCAATGAGCAAACTACTCTAATCCTCTGAAGCTAGTTACTTGGAAGCCCCTTTATAAAATAAATGGACCCGATTCAAACTGACCTTATTTAAGGAGAATGAGTCTGCAGAGAGGCAGAGAGGAATTACAAGGTCTAATGCAGTAGGTACGGCACATCATGATAAAGCATCACAGTGCCAAGTGCATATACACCTGCTCTGCCTCTTTTATGTAACCTTAAAATTTAGTAGCACTTAAAGGTACAACTATTAAGAGACATGCATATGATAATGGAAATTAAAACTGCCAACATCTGTGGTTTGAAGAACCAGTTATATATTGAAAACCAAATACAAGGTCAAAGCATTTCTTTTGATTGTTTCTCTCAGAGAAAACAATTATTGAGTGAGCTAAAAAATCTCTTCTTAGATTCCAAAACGGTGATGGATGCAACAACATCTGAATTAGACCATTATCTTAACGAATATATACAAACCGCTGTGTAGGCAGCATCGAGGACTGAACACTTAGCAACTGGTTCCATAACTCTATGTTGCTAGTAAGCAAGCACCTGGATCATAAATGCGATATATTGGATCATACCCTGGTTCATTTTAGAAATTATTTTTATTCCTAAGGGGAAAAAAAGCATAGTCTGGCAGTGAGAGATTATTTGAACATTATTTTTATTATTTTAAAATCTATATTCATTTCACTTCTCAGAGAAACTCAGTCACCCAATTCATACTCATTGAACCTTTGCCCAAAGAGCTTGAGAAAAGAGTCTCAAAAGAGCAAATTTGGAAATTCTGTTTGCGTTCTGACAGGAGCCAATTGCAGTCTATAAAGTGGGCCGACAGCACTTCCGACAGCTTGGTGCACTCGCCGCTGAGCTAGCATGTTGAGGAGTAATTAGAACACCAATCGTAAGGGTTCTCTTGCTACCTCAAGTCCCATACAGCTAGTCTAATGCTGTTTTTCACTCTCTTCCGTCCCTCCTCTCTTACTTCCAAATAGGAAGGTGGACACTTCTTGAGTGGAGACATTGATGCCAGAAATACATTGAAAGTCGACACACACAAAAACGTTGGTTGATACTAGCTAATGTCACTTGATATAGTACGGATGACATAATATTTTCAAGGTCAGTTTTCAAAACAACCGCAGAAACAGAAAAGGGTGGCACTCTGCTCCATTAAGATGTATAGTTTGTGAATAGGTTAGTTCTACTCTGTCTCACGGGATACAGTGTGTCAAGGTCAATCTGACTACAGACAGGGATGTTCCTTGTGTGCTTACAAAATGACAGTAATTGAGCTATTGTGTATTGAGTGTAAAATTAGGCCGACCCTGAGGTGGGGTGGAGGGATGTTGCCAATTAAATATGTATTTGGATGCTCTTTTAGAGCTATGAGCTTCTTTAAACGTTGTTTATAAAGAAAACCTGTAATTGTAGTCAACCGAGGAAGATTGGTACAATGTTGAAACCATGCTTTCTAGAATTTAGGGCACATATTATTTATTTCTGATAAGATACTGACTAAATCTCTAAATATTGCCTCTCAGTTTATGAATATTTCCATGTTCCTGTCAAAACAAAACCTAAATCACTGTGTGTATAGTGGGGAGAATAGCAATAGGAGTACACAGAGTTGATTTGATTTAGAAGTCTGTAATTATTTTCTCTGCAAGCCCCCACTTTGCACCCCTTCCTCTTCTGCAACCAATATATGGAAACACATATGGTTTGTTTTTAATTTGCCAAGTAAGTCAAGCTAGTTTATGATCTTCAGCACCACTGCTTTCTAGAAGATACGAGAAACGGTACTCAAGCATATTATACAAACACTGAGAATGGGAGGTCCCGTGGCAAGGGCCGACCAACCATCCTAGTACTTCTGGAACAAAACCGTGTCCAGTCATCATCAGGGAAGTCCTTGTTGGTCATCTGCTTTCACTGTATTACCCTTCATCCCTGAAATGAGTTAATAAAATAACCAAGCTCATAACAACTGATAATGGCTCACGGATCTACCGAACCATTTCAGTGAATGTGGGGGGAAATGCTAGGCAGTTTCAAAATCTGCTCTGATTTTTTATAGTATTAACGTCATTGCTGAGAAGCCAGTACTAGGCTGGGACTTACATTTATTTCTTCGCTCCCCTTAAACCTCACACAAACCAGTTGCCATTAGGGGGTTCAAATTCTGGACAGCTCCATGTGTTACAGACCAGAACTGCTCAAAGAGTTTTGCTTTTCTGCGGGGTGGAGGTGGGTGGGATCTTTTTGCCGTATTATTTATAACAGACTGCTGGGCCTTTTTTCTGTGGTGCAGTTGGGTAGGTTCAAGCATCCAGCCTTTCTAACCAGTAGTGACTTGCATCAGTATGGTTAATGACTTCTCACCACTGGAATGGGGGCCTAAGGGTTTTGCATGACTTGTAATAGATTGAAAAATGTTTCCTTTAAAAAGAACTTCTCCAGTCTAAGCTTTCCTCTTTTGCTGCCTGCAATGTTGATGGACAGATGCACCTCAACTACTGAATGTGGGAGTGCTACTCTCGGTTCCTGGGTCCTTGAATGGCCATGGAGAGCAGTGCCACCGGCCACCTGGAGGATGCTATCAGGGAGAAAGAAACTGTGCTTTAAGTCATTAGACAACTGCAGGTGTTTTTGTCATAGCATTGTCATTGGACTTACTGAAACAGCAAGACAATGTTTAAAATGATGTCTGCTTCCCTTTATAATCAATATACTCGGTTACAAATGACACAAGCACACTCACAATTCACTCTCTGCTCCCTTTTGTGGTTCCTTTCTGTCTCTCTCCCTCCACACGCACACATACCTGACTGAGTAGGTAAGGAAGGATGTAACTGTGGAATTGAAGTTGGCAGAAATAAGATACTACAAATGAAACCAGGGAAAGGGGGAAAAATGAGGTGTGAAGGATCAATGAGAGGAAAGCGTGTTGGTCTTGCACCACATTTAAGTTTAGGAAGAAAAGAAAATTTAGAGAGAGAAGTTCACCATCGCGATCATTGTCTGGTTTTTTTTGAGGCTCCACCCCCAGGGTCACTAAATTTCCCATGACCCCTTCAGAAATCCTTCAATCATATAGCTGCAGAATAAAGAAGTTCTTTACAAAGCATTATTAAAATATTTGCCAAGTTTTGATAGGTTTATTTAGGTTGCAGGAATTTCAATTTGGGTAGAGAAGTTGATTATCATTGCTTTGAAGATAACGATAAAAGGATGAAAACTGCAGATTTCGAGAGTTTGCACAACCTTTAAAGTCACCCTGTTAGTTGCAAAGCTCCATCTAAACCTTTGCGCCTTGACAGCAGAATCAAAGTTTGCATGCAAGATACAAGATTGCCTTCAGCACACAGGTATCCATTCGTTGCCAACAGTGCATGACTGAACTGCAAGGAAAGATTTTATTTAGTAATCTGCTTTGTCCTCTAATGAGAGTTCCTATTTCCAGAAACCCTGAGTTTGAGTTGACCAACTTCTCTGTCATCTGGACAACTGTCCCTTTGTGCCAGAGTAATTATGCTGAGCCTATCTCAAATAGACTTATCAATTAGAACTACAGAAAATACCTGGGTTAACTCTTGTAATTGAATGACAGGGACAACAAGTAAACAAACTCTCCAAGTTAGCATTTAAGCCCAGCTTTGATTGACAACTTACAACAACAACAAAACAAATCCCCCTTGAAATTGTTTTGTTTTAATATATACTCCTTGTTGCTTTTCCTTCCGGGTAGATCAGCACCAAATGTTTCAGCATTCTTATAGCCACTATTATGCTGTGTATTACACTCAAACCTAGATAATTTGGAATTCATTATAAGATATTTCTAAAAAGGCTCAGAAAGAACGGACATCATAACCCTCACAAATATGGTTTTCTACAGAGGTAATGGTAAGTGGTGACAATAGAGAAAATACTGATGTTTTCTAGGATTTCCTTTTGCTTGGATCCACAATCAATTCTCCTGGACATAACAGTCCAAAATTAAATGATATATTGCACTCCATAATTCTGCTGCACAAGACCTCTTGAACATGCTCAAGAGCAAGGACTTTATTTTGAAGACTAAGGTGAATCGCATATACATGTAAAAATTGGGCATCGAATAAGAAAGACCAAAGAGGAATTCATGCATTTGAATCACAGTGCTGGCAAAATTCCTTGAATTAATAGATCTGTCTTGGAAGAAGTACAGCCAGAATGCTTTGTAGAAGCATGGATGGCACGACTTTTTCTCATGTCCCCTGGGCCTATTATTAGGAGAGCCCAGTTCCTGGAAAAGGACATCATACTTGGTAAAATAGAAGGGCAGTGCAGAAGAGGACGACCCTTGACAACGTGGATTGGCACAGTGGCTGCAAAGACGGGCCCAAGCATAGCAGTGGTGAAGATGGCATCGGCACCGTGTTTAGCTGAGTTATACATTGGGTTGCTATGAGGTGGAACTAAGTGGATGGCAACTAAAAAAGCAACAACAATTTGTAAGCTACCAAGCTACTAAATTGGTTTTAAACCTCTAAGCTTTGAAGTACTTTATTAGAGTAATAACTAATTGAGATTAATATTCAATGCCAAAATGAAGCTATTAAAATTATTGCAAGTTATTGAAAAGGTATAATATCTACCCAAGCCAAGAGCAACAAATGTATTATAATATAGTTGTAGAACAAGTACTGAGGGAAAAAAATCAATATTTATTTATATTTCAGCAATTTGATAAACCTTTATAAAAGGGCTACATTACTAATGGTATTTGCTTATATTGTCTTCTTTGAAAATTTCCATTTGGTCAGTATTAATTTTAATGCCTTGTTGTTATTGTGTATTGTTGAGTTGATTCCATCTCACAAAGACTCCACAGGACAGAGTAGAACTGCCCCATAGAGTTTTCCTAGACTAGTCTTTAGAGAAATAAATCATCACCATTACGTCACCAAGACTCTCAGTAATGGAAGGCCAGCAAACAGGGGGGAAGACCCCTAAAGAGATGCATGTATTGACACAGAGGGCACAATAATGGGTTCAAACACATAATAATGTCATGAGAAGAATGCAGGACAGGGCAATGTTTTATTTTTTTTCTATATAAAGTTGATTTGAGTTGGAATCAACTCAATAGCTCCTATCAACAACACCTGGGTCAAGCTGAAAATCAACATGAAGACCTACTCATGAGGCTCTGCATAACGCAATAGCATCTGCTGATACCCGACCCAGCTTTGTGGATGCGTTTATAGCCGGTTCATTCCATGAGCTAGTTCTGCTTTCCTCAGCGCTCTGGTATTGGATCTAAAAGACCTCTGAGGTTAGATTTTTGTTTTGAGATTAGTGTTTCTCAAATTTTAGAGGTAGAACTTTGTAGTCTAATTTTAGTAGTTCTATCTTTTTTAAGAGTTCAGCGTGCATAGGGAGATAAGCGATTTTCCCTGAACAGTTCAGTCAAATATGTTACCTGAGAAGATTTCAAGACTAATAAAACACATTGTTTCTCAGTAAAGAACACCTTAAGATAAATCAGAGGTGCTAAGAATTCTCAAAATAACATATTGTTGCAGATATATAGCTGAACCAGCAATGTCTCAAGAGAATCTAAGGTTGTGTAAAGAGCCATAGGAAAAAGCCATGGTGTATTTCCATAAATGGTACCTCTTTTAAGTCGGGATCTTAGATTTAATGTTTGGACTGATTTTCAACTTTTCCAACCATAAAATCAATTTAATATCATTGAAGAATCTTATGGAGAAGTACTTAGGAATAAGGTCCACAATTGTACTAATAATGCCTAGAGGTGATACCAATCACGTGAACTGAGCTGCTTCAGAGGACGCCAATGTGGGGAGAGCCACTCACATGTTGTTAACCGAAAAACCCTCAAACTCACTGCCATCAAGTTGCTTCCGACTCTTGACCACCCCATTAGAAGAGTGGAGAATTTCTTAGACAGCTTCCTAGGCTGTCCGTCCTTACAAAGCAGATAGGCTTTTATCTCTCTCTTGTCAAGTGACTGAGGAGTCTGACCTGCTGACGTCAAAGCTCCCAGACAGCCAAATAAACTACTGTGACAACAAGGCTCCTACACACGGTGCCTGTCATTGCTGTTGTTCTTGTTAGGTGCTGTCTCGTCTGCCTGACTCAGGGGCGCCCTGTGTACAACAGAACAGCACACTGCTCTGGTTTGTGTCATCCTCCCACTTGTTAGGTTTGAGCTCATTGTTGCGCCCACTGTGCCAGTCCATCTTGTTGACAGTTTTCCTGTTTATCGCATCATTTATTTAGGCTGACTCTCTACCAAGCATGATTTCCTTTTCCAGGGACTGGTCTCTTCAGATAAAGTGGCTAAAACACAGGAGATGTGCCCTCCTAGCTAAGGCAGATCTGTTTGTTCTTCTGGCATCCGTGATATTTTCAATGTTCTTCGCCAGCACTATAATTCAAATGCATCGGTTCTTCTCAGGTCTTCCTTAATCATGGTCTACTTTTTACATGCAAATGAGGCCATGGAAAATACTATGACTTCGGTCAGGTACACATTAGTTATCAAGTGATTAATAATACATTTATCCAAATACAATATAAACACATGGCAGGGCCAATACTGATGTCTCTATCTTACCAGAGTATTCAAATTTAATGGGGAACAGACACTTGTTTCAGTAACGGACAGCTGAAGCTTCAGCAAATCACCCGCATAGTATAGAAGTTCCTTCAAAACCAGTGCGCAACAGAGAAGACCACATTTGATGTCACTTTATAATGGCTCACAAAATGATGAATTTAAACTAACTAGAACTATGTCATTATATTGTAAATGATCTGTGGGTTAACATGCTTTCTGTGACAGCTTTCTATGCTCATTACACAGTTAAGTGAATTTTCATCTCTAGATCCTGTAGACTCATTAATCCAGGCCTCTGAAGGCTGTTGTTATTTTCTTTTTTTGGGGGGGAGCTGTTTTTATTTGAAATCAAATCTAGTCCTGTTCATGTCAAATCCCTGCGTGTAGGGTTTTCAAAGGATTTCAGGCTTGTGACCTTTCAGCAGCAGGTCTGTCTTCCAAGGTGTCCCTGAGTGAAACTACCAACTTTGGGACAAGTTTTTAGCCACCTGTGCCATCAGGGCTCGCCCCTCTAAAGGTCATATGGAATTAAATTTTAGAAATGGATAGTGTGCTTTGTTTTGTTGCATATCACCAGAGTTCATCCATGAGCAAATTAACATTTACTGAAACAAGCGTTACTGCAGATTTTCCTTTCGAGGATACAAGATAATGTATGCAACAGAATGAAAGCAAGCTAAAGGGAAGCAGAGTGTCAGGCTCACCTACCATAACAAGTTAGTTCATACAACTCCTTCAGCATGAAAGAATAAGATCCAGGAATATGAACCATAACAACACAAACAATAACAACAACAATAAAGCTCTGACACCATCTGAAAGAAAGACTGAGCATTGGCCTCCTCACTAAATAAGGAAAATGTTACATGTTCTTTTGAGGGACAACAAAAAAAATTCTTTTGAAATAAATGGGATGTAATGACCATTTTACATAATGCTATAAATTCCAAGTGGAGTTCCAAAATAATGAATATTGCTTCGTGATGTTTTCGATTTCAAAAGAAAAATCAAGTGCATAACTATATTTGTTCACAAATACAAGTATTATAATGTATTGACTATGAATTTTTCTTTAGTATTTCCTGGTTTTCTGGTTTTGCTTATTAATAACCGTGGTTCCTACTCATGATTTTACACAGCAGCACCTGGAAGTATCATAATAAAGGCATAATTTCTAGTTCAGAGCACAGATATTCTAAGAAAGTGCAGTCAACATACATAATTTCTGTATAAATTGCATGAGATGTGTATCTGCACCACTGCAGAAATGGCAAGTCCCTAGCTTACTGATTGCTTGCTTCACTGCCTTTAATATACGCCATCTACCAAGGTAATGAAGAAGAGGACAGAGAAGTTTATATTCATTTTTTTTGTAGACCATTCAAAACTTTTTCTCACACACAAAAATTTTCTTCGGGTTTCACTTAAATTAATTCCACCTTCTCAAAGATATCACTCATTTGTGTTTATTGACAAGAAACTAGACTGGTGCAGTAGAAAATCTCTTGTACTCCCCAATGTTAACCTTAGCCTAAAGCAAAACAATAAAGTCTGTACTTGGTACAGCCAGAGTGCTTTTATGAAATGCAGCAGTTGATTTCCTTTTCAACAATTGATTTTTATTACATTCTGTAGTCAAGGACTCTCAGTGATTTTAAAGATTATCTGCAATATGTATTCTTAGAATATAACGGATTCACTTGAAAGCATTTTGAAACTACTTTTTAAAATGTATCTCACAGTTTAATATCCTCAGAAAAAAAATAAAGTCCTTGTGTACTTTCAATACTGATCATACTATAAAAGAATAGGTGATTGAAATGGGTTTCAGAGGTACATGAATACAAGAATTGTGATAGAGAAATGTAGATCAAGAAATTAACTATGATATAAGAATATAAAGTTTTTTCCACTTGTAACGGACTTGTAATGTACACTTGACATGTCCCTTGTTTCATAGCTGCCTCTTATTCATGTGACACTTTTTTTTCCATGCAAGAACTTCTTGTGAATGAGGAGAAGTTACTGTGATGTTTAAGAAGTCCCATTTCCACCTCTTAGCATACAATTTTACATCATGTCTAATATGGCGTAAGACCCAGAATACCTCTGAATTGTTTCTTCTCCAAGAAGCAGGATCTGCAATGCTGACACTTCACAAAATAGCTTGCAGTACATTCGTGTGTCTTGAACCCTGAACTCAAGAAGCAAACTTCATATCAGAATGACCTACTGTCCTCATATTTCTATAATGAAATACGGAGTGGTTTTCTGGCCCTCTTCTAGAATCCATCCAACAATTAGGATCCTGCTTACCTACCACTCATTATGCTCTAGTAAAAATTGACTGAGAGTAGAGTATTTTTTATATCCACTATTAATTTGATAATGTAAAAGCATTATTATTCCTATCCTCTAATACTATTTACATAGCTCCATTTCGCAAGTTACTGCAGTCATTAGCTGAATAGAAGCTGCAGCGCTGGTATAATTTTTTTAGCTAGGTTCACCTTTCTCAAGAAGCAAATGAAAAGGGCAAAGCATGACAATTCCTCATTTGATAATGGGGAATTTATTCAAGATGTTTTTCTCCCATTTATCACTGAAGACTCATTACAATTAAATGCAGTCATTTGCACATAAGTAGTCTGCAAACCCCTCCTTCCTTTTTAATTCCCAATGTAGCTATGGCTATTTTATATTTCATTTTTATTCTATTCACTTATTAAGCAAGCTGACTCAGAACTTGTATTATGATTGTCACTAACAATAATAAAAAAAACAAAAAAGGCTAGTGAAGAATGATTCTCATTAAGTCTTGCACAGGTAAGCAAAATCAAAATTAGAGAATCCAAGTCATAAAAAGAAATCTATTTCTTTCCTACCCTTGGTTATCAATATGCTGATTAATTGCACAATCATTTTATGAGTATGTAGACAGAAAATTGGAAATTAAAAATTATGCAAAAATGTTGGTAAGTAAATGATGTTTTATGTCTTTGATCGAAATGACATTTTCATTTTCATTAGCGCTAAAATGTCCTATCTCCTAAAGAGTTTGGATGCCCATATATTTATACACGCAGAATTACATTAAATCACTTCTCTTTTTATTTTTATAGATGTGGTTGAGTTTGCCACTAGAATTATAGAAATAGGGTCATGTTATCCTTCATTATTTTAATAAACATTATCTTTTTATTTTCACCTGAGAGACCTGGAGCAGAAATCCATTTATTTTAGATGTATTTCACTATACAGCACAAATGTTTCAATTTTACCATTTAGTATTCTTTTTTTTTTTTTTTTTTTAACAAATTATTGGGGCTGATACAATTCTTTTCACAGTTCATACATATACATACATCAATTGTATAAAGCACATCTGTACAGTCTTTGCCCTAATCATTTTTTTCTCCTCTTTTCTTCATTTACATTTTATTAGGGACTCCAACAACTCTTACCACAATCCATACATATACATACATCAATTGTATAAAGCACACCCATACATTCCCTGTCCCGATCATTCTCAAGGCATTTGCTCTTCACTTAAGCCCCTTGCATCAGGTCCTCTTTTTTTTTCCCCCCCTCCCTCCCTTTTCCCCCCTCCCTCATATGCCCTTGGTAATTTATACCTCGTTATTTTGTCATATCTTGCCCTATTCGGGGTCTCCCTTCCCCCCTTCTCTGCTGTCCCTCTCCCAGGGAAGAGGTCACATGTGGCTCCTTGTAATCAGTTCCCCCTTTCCAACCCACTCACCCTCCACTCTCCCAGCATCGTCCCTCATGCCCTTGGTCCTGGAGGTATCATCCAACCTGGATTCCCTGTATCTCCAACCCTCATATGTACCAGTGCACAGCCTCTGTCCTATCCAGCCCTGCAAGGTAGAATTCGGATCATGGTAGTTGGGGGGAGGAAGCATCCAGGATCTGGGGGAAAGCTGTGTTCTTCATCGATACTACCTCACACCCTAATTAACCCATCTCCTTTCCTAAGCCCCTCTATGAGGGGATCTCCATTGGCCGACACTTGGGCCTTGGGTGTCCACTCTGCACTTCCCCCTTCATTTAATATAATATATATATACGCATACATATATACATATACACATATATACACATACATACACACACTTATATCTTTTTTTTTTTTTTTTGCATGATGCCTTATATCTGGTCCCTTGGGCACCTCGTGATCGCACTGGCCGGTGTGCTTCTTCCATGTGGGCTTATTTGTTTCTGAGCGAGATGGCCGCTTGTTCACCTTCAAGCCTTTAAGACCCCAAACACTATCTCTTTTGATAGCCGGGCACCATCAGCTTTCTTCACCACATTTGCTTGTGCACCCATTTGTCTTCAGCGATCCTATCATGGAGGTGTGCAGTCAATGATATGATTTTTTGTTCTTTGATGCCTGGTAACTGATCCCTTTGGGACCACTCGATCCCACAGGCTGGTGTGTTCTTCCATGTGGACTTTGTTGCTTCTGAGCTAGATGGCCGCTTGTTTATCTTCAAGCCTTTAAGACCCCAGTCACTATCTCTTTTGATAGCCGGGCACCATCAGCTTTCTTCACCACATTTACTTGTTCACCCATTTTGGCTCCAGCTGTTGTGTCGGGAGAGTGAGCATCATAGAGTTCCAATTTAATAAAAGAAGGTATTCATGCATAGAGGGAGTGTTTGAGTAGAGGCCCAAGGTCCTTCCGCCACCTTAATACTTGACCTATAAATATAGACACAAAGATCTATTTCCCCAACCTCCTATATATATTTGCATGTACATGTCTTTGTCTAGACCTCCATGAATGCCCTTTGACTCCTAGCTCTTTCCTCCATCTCCCTTGACCTTCCTCCTGCCCTACTACCATGCTTCATTGCCACCTGGGCTAGAGTATACCTCTTCTCTAAGCAACCTTACCCTTGATCATTTCCCACCAGGCCTGCCACTCCCCCTTCTCTACCCTTTGGGGTCCCATGTTTTTCCCTTGTCCCTGGGTTTGTTAACACCACTTCCTTACCCCCCCCCTACCCCCCACCCCAAGTCCCCCCGGAACTGTCGGTCCCGTTGTTTTTCATCCAGATAGTTCATCCAGCCTGTCCTATTCAGACAGACCTGTGGAGTCACTAACATGCACGAAAACTAGACAGAGGAACACAAAGCAACAGTATACAACCAGACAACAAAACAACCAAAACAAACCACTGAAAAAGAACAGAACAAAACAGTTCACAAGAGAAAAGCTTGTAGTTAGTTCAGGGATCTTTGCTGGCCCTTAGGAGCGTTTTCCAGTCCAGTCTGTTGGGGCACCACGCCCTGGCCCCAAAGTCCACTTTCAGCATTCCCTGGGGACCTTGCCACTCCATTCCCTTGCTGTTCCGCTGCATTCCCCCAGTGCATTGCCTCGGTGTGGTGGGATCAGGTCAGGTGCAATTCCCACACTGTGTCTCCGGTGCTGTCCCCTGTATCGCCCTTAGTCACTGAGGGGCATCATGTCTCATAGTGGGGCCAGCCATGTTGTTCTCTCTGTGGACTGGCTGCTCTACTCAGGAACATCATCATCACGGCCTGGTGGGCCAGGCTGTGCTCCACTCTCTCCTCCTGCCCCTTCATCTGCTCCCGTGTGCTCTGATCAAATATGTCCATCTCCCATAGCTGCAGGGTCAATGTCGTCCTTTGGAACAAGTTCTTTTCGGGGGAGGGGCAGGAATCCACTTAATTTATGGTGCTGGGGCCTGCCTCCCAGACCTCTCCACCGGTTCCGTCCTCCACGCCGGGATATTGCATTCACACCTTGCGACACTGGGTTGAAGTCTGGTCCCACTTTCCCTGTGGAGATATAAGCCATACCCTCCCCTTGGGTGGATTAATGCCCCATTTCTGTCATGCTGATTGTACTTACCTCAGAGGACTCATGTTGTACCTGTCCCTTTGGGACTGACTTACCTCGCTTAGCATAATTCCTTCCAGCTCTTCCCATGAAATAACGTGTTTCATGTGCTCATCGGTGCTTTTTAGTGCTGCATAATACTCCATTGTGTGTATGTGCCAAAGTTTGCTAATCCACTCGTCTATCGATGGAAACTTAGGCTGTTTCCAAGTCTTTGCTATTGTGAATTGTGCCGCAATAAACATTGGAGCGCATATTACTGGTCGTGTTTTATTTGCTGCTTCAACCGGGTATATGCCCAGTAGAGGGATGGCTGGGTCGTAGGGTAGATCAATTTCCATTTTCTTTAGGTATCGCCAGATTGCTTTCCACAGTGTCTGTACAAATCTGCACGACCACCAGCAGTGGAGGAGGGTTCCTATTTCACCACAGCCCCTCCAACACTTGTGGCTCTCTGATTTACTGATCTGGGCTAGCCTCAGGGGTGTTAGGTGGTATCTCATGGTTGTTTTGATTTGCATTTCTCTTATGGCAAGGGACTTCGAGCACTTTCTCATATATTTATTGGCCATATTGATCTCCTCTCTAGTGAAAGTTCTTCTCATTTCTTTTGCCCACTTCCTTAGGGGGTTAACTGTTTTCCTCTTTTTGCAGGTCATGATGGTGTTGTAGATTTTAGTAATGAGCCCTTTGTCTGACGTGTCATTACTAAAAATCTTCTCCCAGTCTGTGGGTTTCCTTGTCACCCTCTTGGCAAAGTCTTTTGAGGTGCACAGGTGTTTTATTCTTATTAGATCCCATTTGTCGATTTCCAGATCACCTGTGTGTGTCCCCTTCCCTGTTGCAGTGAGCCTATGTGCTCCCTGGGCCAGTGCTCTGAGATTAGTCCCGATTCCCTCCTTAATGGTCCTGATGGTTTGGGGTTTGACTTCTAGATCTGTGATCCACCTTGAGTGTATTCTTGTGCATGGGGTGAGGTAGGCGTCTTGTTTCAACTTTCTACATGTGGATATCCATTGTTTCCAGCACCACTTATTAAAGAGGGCATCTGCTTCCCACTTGACGTTTTTGGGACCCTTGTCGAAGATCAGTTGTCTATATGCTGATGATTTTACTCCTGGGCTTTCTATTCTTTTCCACTGGTCTGAGTGTCTATCATTGTGCCAGTACCATGCTGTTTTGACCACTGTAGCTGTGTAGTAGGCATTAAAATCAGGCAGGGCGAGTCCTCCAATTGTGTCCTTCTTCTTGAGGAGTTCTCTGCTAATTCTGGGTTTCTTCCCTCTCCATATGAAGTTGGTGGTCAGTTTTTCCAATTCTTTGAAGAAGGTTGATGGTAATTGGATTGGTATAGCATTGAACTTGTAGAGTGCTTTAGGAAGAACTGTCATCTTTACTATGTTCAGCCTACCTAACCATGAGCAGGGGAGCTTCATCCATTTGTGAAGGTCACTTTTGGTTTCCTGTAATAGGGTTTTATAATTATGCTTATATAGGTCTTTAGTATTTTTTGTTAAGTATATTCCTAGGTATTTCAGTTTGTTCTTGGCTACTGTGAAGGGTACTTCCCTCTTAATCGCCTCTTCCATGGCCCTGTCCGATGTGTATAGAAACCCTACTGACTTCTGTTTATTGATCTTGTATCCTGCTACCCTTCCGTATTCCTCTATTGCTGTAAGTATTCCAACTGTGGAGTTTTGGGGGTCTTCAATGTATAAGATCATGTCATCTGCAAATAACGATAGTTTCACCTCCTCCTCTCCCAACTGGATCCCTTTGATGTCCTTCCGCTGTCTTATGTTGTTAGCCAGGACCTCCAAAACGATATTGAATAGAAGAGGGGACAGGGGGCATCCTTGTCTTGTACCCTTTTTCAGTGGTATTGTTCTTGTCTTTTCTCCATTGACTATGATGTTGGCTGTTGGTCTTTCATAGATAGCTTGTATGAGCTTGAGGAACTTACCTTCCAATCCTATCTTCATGAGTGTTTTGATTAGGAATGGATGCTGGATGTTGTCAAATGCTTTTTCTGCATCTATGGATATTATCATATGGTTTTTATCCTTTTTCTTCTCGATGTGGTGTATGATATTGATGGATTTTCGGATGTTAAACCATCCCTGCATCGCTGGGATGAATCCTACTTGGTCGTGGTGAATGATATGTTTGATGTTCCTTTGTATTCTATTGGCCAATATTTTGTTAAGGATTTTTGCATCTATGTTCATTAGAGATATTGGTCTATAATTCTCTACACTTGTGGGGTCTTTTCCCTGTTTGGGTATCAATGTAATGCTGGCTTCGTAAAATGAGTTTGGGAGCTTGCCGTTCTTTTCTATGTTCTGGAATACTTTGTGGAGGATCGGTGTCAGCTCTTCCCTGAATGTTTGGTAAAATTCTGCTGTGTAGCCATCTGGCCCTGGGGCCTTTTTCCTTGGTAGGTTTTTGATGACACTCTCTATTTCTTCCTTCGCTATGGGTTTGTTGAGGTTCTTGATCTCTGTCTCAGATAATCTAGGGATAGATTGTTTTTCTAAATATTTATCCATGTCTTCCAGGTTTCTGAATTCATTAGAATACAAACCTTCATAGTACTTTGTGATTATCCTTTTTATCTCATTGGGGTCTGTTGTTATTGCCCCCGATTCATCCCTCATCCTGGCTATTGATGATTGTTCCTTTCTATCTTTGGTAAGCTTTGCCAGGGGAGTGTCAATTTTATTAATTCGTTCATAAAACCAGCTTCTAGTTGCGTTAATCCTTTGCATTGTTCTTTTGTCTTCCCACTGGTTTAACTCCGCCCTGATTTTTATTATTTCTTTTCTCTTGCTATTGGAGGGGTAGTTCTGTTGACTCTGTTCTAGTTGTTGGAGGTTTTGTGTTAACATATCTGTCATACGCCTTTCTTCTTTTTTCATGTATGCATTCAGTGATATCAAGCTACCTCTGATAACTGCCTTTGCAGTGTCCCATAAGTTTTGATATGTTGTATGCTCGTTCTCATTAGTTTCTAGAAATTTCCTGATATCCTCTCTGATCTGGACCTTAACCCATTCATGTCGCAGGAGATCGTTGTTTATTCTCCAATTGGTGGCCCTTGCTTTTCTGGGTGCCCTTCTATTAATCTCCAGCTTTATGGCATGGTGGTCTGAGAAAGACGTCTGGATAATATCTATGTGTTTGAATTTACTCAGGCTGGCCTTGTGCCCCAGCATGTGATCTATTCTTGAGAAAGATCCGTGTGGATTGGAGAAGAATGTGAAACCTTTTGCTTTTGGATGAAAGGCTCTATAGATGTCTATCAGGCCCTGTTGCCTAATTACATTGTTTAGCTCTCTGGCCTCTTTGCTGAGCTTCTTTCCCTGTGACCTGTCTTTCTCTGATAGTGGAGTGTTGAAGTCCCCCACTATTATTGTTGTTTCCGTGATTTCTTCTGTCATTTTTTTAATAGTTTGTTTGACGAAATTTGCCGCACCATTATTAGGTGCGTAAATATTCAGTATGCTTATTGCTTCCTGGTTTACTGAGCCTTTGAGCATTATGTAATGTCCCTCTTTGTCTCTTTTTATGTTTTGGATCTTGAGATCCATTTTGTCGGAGATTAAGATAGCCACTCCTGCCTTCTTGGAGTTACCATTTGCTTGGTAAACTTTCTGCCAGCCCTTTATTCTCAGCATATGCTTGTCTGCTTGCTTAAGGTGTGTCTCTTGCAGGCAGCAGATTGATGGGTTATGTTTTCTAATCCAATCCTCCAGCCTCTTTCTTTTAACATATGAATTGAGCCCATTTGTATTCAAAGTGATTATTACAATCTCTGGCTTCATGGTTGCCATATTCTGTTTTGTGTTTTGGGTCTTTGCCTATCTTCCTTCATATCAGTGTACTGCCTTTGAGTGGAGGGTTTCTATCCTGTCCTCTTTTCCATCTGAGACCGTGTTGTCCTGGTACGTGTTGCTGGCATGTTGGCTTCTAGATGGAGATGGGCTATATGGTGGTCTCCTGGTGGTTCTAGTTGGAGCTTGATCTTCTGGCCATAGTGAGTCAGCCAGTATGTTCTGCAGGGTCGGGTGACTTGCAGTATATTTTTTGAGTTCTTCCTTGTCCTGGAAGACCCTTATCTTACCCTCTATCTTAATGGATAACTTGGCAGGGTATAGGATTCTGGGGGAGGCATTTTCATCTTTCAGTTTTTGGAAGATGCTGCTCCATTCTCTCCTCCTCTTCATGGTTTCAGCTGATAAGTCTGAGCATACCCTTACCTGCGCTCCTTTGTATGTGACTGTCTTCCTTTCTCTTGATGCTCGTAGAATTTTCTCTTTTTCCTCTAAGTTGGATAATTTTACAATTATATGCCTTGGCGTGTTCTTCTTGGTGTTTAGCTTAGCCGGCGTCCTCTCTGCTTCCTGTATGAGAGTCGGATTCTCCTTTGTTAGGTTGGGGAAATTTTCTTCCAGGAATTCCTTTGCTATCTTGGCGGTCGATTTGTGTGTTATGTTGTGTTCCGGTAGACCGATTATTCGAATATTATTCCTCTTCATAGCATCTGTCATTGATCTCAGGCTGTCTTCTGTTTCTTTAATTTTCCTATCTGATTGTTTTTCTCGCTTGCTTCGTTTGGTTTGAGCGTCCTCGAGTTCACTGATACGGTTCTCAGCCTCCTCAAGCCTAGATATAGCTTCTGTGACCTTTTGTGTGGCCTCTGCTACCTCCTCTGTTAGTTTCTGCAGTTCCTTTTGGTGGATAGTATTCATCCCCTCTATTGTGGACTTCATCCCCTCTATTGTGCATTTCATCCCTTCTATCGTTGCATCCTTATTTTGGTTTGCTTCTCTTAGCTCCTGTATTACTGCAAGCAGAGTTCTGAAGATTTCCTTTTGTGGCTGATCTATATCTGTTTCTTCTATGAGTGACGTTAGGTCTGTTAAAGTGCCTCGTTTTTCTGATTTTTTTGTTGGGAGTGATGTGGTCTGTTGATTTTTCCTTGATCCTTTAATAGGCCCCATGCTTCTGGGAGACAGGAGTAACCTTATTGTGTGGAGGCTCAGGCCACTGTGCCGTCTCCTGGGGTGGCTGGGGCGGGCTGTGGCAGGCTTAGGGCTGGCACTGGGGACCCAGCAGGGCCCCAGGTGGTGAGAGCTGGCTGGAGCTCACTGAGGGCTCCTCAGGGACTGCAAAGCCGAGACTGCAGGTGGAGTGTTTGATCTGCCCGACCATTTAGTATTCTAAAATGAGTTATGTGTAGAAATCATAGTGCTATGTAACAACAACAAAAATTTTAAATCTCCTTAACTGTGATGCTGGAAATAAATTTCTAGTGATAGTTTCTTTAACCTTGAACAAGACCAGTAATTTCTTAGGGTTCTTATATCCTGAAAACCTCTATACAGATATTGTTATTTTATTATTATATTGAACTATTAAAAAGGAGTGTAAATTATTTGTAAGATTATTATCATCTTGAAGTATAATCATTTACTCTGGTTAAGATAACAGTTTAATCTTATTTAATTATTTTTGGACATCAGTATGCACACAAAAAATAAATTTTTACAAACAATTAAATATTTAATATATTCAATATCTCAGAGCCTGTTAGTGTAGGATCTGAGTTAAAATCCTTCTTGCTTATAAGAAGATAAAGAATATTTCCAAAGGTCATTAGAAAGAAAATTTTCTCTAGGTTTTCTATAAGGGAACCATTTCACCCATGTTTGATATCTAGGTCAACTCTTTAAAAATCATGGGTAGAAAATTTGATTTTCAATCTGAAGTATGAAAATTCTTCATTTTATAAGGTTTGGAAATTTAGTATAGATTTCCCTATATTTTTCATTTACACCCGACACAATCTCTTCTGTGGTTTTTGAATTTTTGTGTGGAAAATACTTTCTTTCAGTAAACTCAAGTTATATAAACAAGATATTAGCATAATAACAGTCCCAAATCTATCAGGGAAAGACCTCAGTCCTGATAAAAATTTAGAATCAAATGTAACCAAATCCTTTCCAAACTTCATGAATTCAGAGATGGTGAGGAAATCTTTCGGGAGAGCAAGTTTTCTAATAATACTTTCACGACATTCCATGTTTATAAAGGTTAGAAAGGAGATGTCTTCACATTAAGCTATTGAACTTTTCAGGAGCTCAGTGCACACTTGGTTCTACACTTGGCTGCTAACCAAGAGCTTGACAGTTCAAACCCCAAGCAATCATCCCCCATAAAGATTTCAGCCTAGGAAACTCTATGGAGAAGTTTTAATCTGTCCATGTAATTATTAGTTGGTTTTTGTGTCAACTCAGTGGTTTGAAATTAAAGGCCTAGTAATCTCCCATGAGGTCAACTAACACCATGTAATCAACTTTATAATGAGATATTTCTTTGAGCAGTCATAGAGTATAAGAAGATTAGGGTGGGCTGAAACCTCCTTTTTTAGGCCACAGTCCTGTTGCAATTGAAAGGGATTTTCCTAAGGGGTGTAGGCACCTCCCTATATAAACTGATGCTGTGAAAAATTGTGTTTGCTTTTTGCTGGGCCTACCGACTTCAGTTCGCTGGTATTGAGTCAACATATTGCCAACAAATCCTAGGAGCTGTTAGCAACTGACCAACCATCTGGCCTGCTTACTTTGGATTCATTCATTCCTCCCGTTAGAAGTCTTACCCTGACAAATTAGTTTTCATCATTGGTTTTGCTTCTCTGGAGAACCCAGTCTAACATAGTCCATTCATATCACTATGCATCACGATCAACTCAATGACAGGGGCTATTTGGACAGGGCAACTATTTTGAAATCATTGCCTGTGGCCTCTGATATTTTAGGGGTATAGGAAAGATTGTTTGAATCTCATTTGAGAAAACTGAAACAGTTGTGAATGTGCATCAGATGGTTACCAAGAAACTATAAAAGCAAGCTATGTGCTAATATCTTCAATGATAGCGCCAGCAGTGTTTAATCTGATTTAGGATACGTTTACCACTACATTGGGAACAAATGTGAGCTAGTTAGGGAAAGAATTGTGAGTTCTTGTGATGGGATCGATAAGACTCTTCTCAGTGGATCTCAACCTTCCCAATGCCATGATTCTTTAACACAGTTCCTCATATTGTAGTGACTCCAACCATAAAATTATTTTCATTGCTACTGTTATGAATCAAGCGACTACTGTGAAAGGGATGTTTGACTCCCAAAGGGGTTGTGAGCCACAGGTTGAGAATGGCTGGATAAGAGAAATCAAAGGGCATCCGTTATACCAACCTGAATGCCCAAAGCTGAGAAATCAGCCGTTAGATGAGAATGGAAACACAATCAAGCCGAGCTTCAGCCATGTACCCAAGGTTCCGCAAAGAATTTATGAAGAAATAATAGGTTTAATTTTCAGTCAGAGTTGTGATAGATGATTTCATGTCAAGTTGAAGAAGAAGAATGAAAGTGTAAGAGTGAAATCCAACCTGCCAACGGAGTCACAGCTTGATAAGCCTTGTTTGGGGTTGTGGCCTTCTCCAGCATCCTTGCTCACTAGAATTCTCGCTACCTACATAGATCTATGTAGACCTCCAACCTTGAGAGCTGTCAGCAACCTCCATGTTTCCACCAACCTTGAAATGGTTCTCTGCACCCACCAGCCTGTGATGTTCCTACTTCCTGCTTCACTGTTCTGTGTAATCAGTCTGTAGCTACATGTGTCTGAAGAGACCCTTAACTTGCATTAGACATAAGGACTTGAGTCAGAATGTTCTGGAATTCCTACTTTTCATAAAAGATTATTGTTGATATAAAACACCTTCTATTTTTTGTTTAATGTTCTCAATGAAATCATTTTATTGGGGGCTCATACAACTCATCACTATCCACACATACATCCATTCTGTCAATCACAGATTTACATTTGTTTCCCTTGTTATTCTCAAAACATTAGCTTTCTACTTGAGCTTCTGGTATCTGCTCCTCATTTCCCCCCTCCCCTCATCCCTTATCCCTCAGGAACCCTTGATAATTTACAATTATTATTATTTTATCATATCTTACACTGTCTAACCTTTCCCCTCACCCACTTCTCTGCCATCCATCCCCCAGGGAGGAGGCCATAAGTAGATCCCTGTAATCTGTTCCCCCTTTCTCAGCCACCCTCTCTTCACCGCCCCCCCCCCCCCCCCCCGCATAGCCA
Organism: Tenrec ecaudatus; assembly: GCF_050624435.1. Taxonomy (NCBI): domain Eukaryota; kingdom Metazoa; phylum Chordata; class Mammalia; order Afrosoricida; family Tenrecidae; genus Tenrec; species Tenrec ecaudatus. The sequence continues at coordinate 120,891,293 of NC_134531.1, forward strand.
TTCTCACCACTGGTCCTGAAGGGATCATCTGTCTAGGATTCCCTGTGTTTCCAGTTCCTAACTGTACCAGTGTATATCCTCTGATCTAGCTGGATTTGTAAGGTAGACTTGGGATCATGATAGTGGCAGTGGGGAGGAGAGGGGAGCGGGAAGCATTTACAAACTAGAGGAAAGTTGTATGTTCCACTGTTGCTACTCTTCACCCTGACTGGCTCGTTTCCTCCCTGTGACCCTTCTGTAAGGGTTTTGTCGAGCAACGTCTTATACATACACCAGTGTCATTCAACTTGTTTCTCCAGGCAATCAAGTCTAACAAAGGGAAATCAGTAATTTCAGCTTTGACTATCTTTTAAACAAAATTTAGTTATTTTCTTCATGTCTTCATTTTGGCTTTCTAAATATTCAAATCTAGTGAAATTTACAATTTCTAGTAAGGCTGACCTACTATTGGAAAGAGGGCAGAAAGCTCCTAAGATCAGCTATCGTTGCAACCTAGGGGCAAGAGAAATAAATTACCCACTGAACACAGCTCAAAGACATCAGAAGATAAAAATAGAATTATTTTTTATTACTTTAGATTGGGCTGGTTTAGAGATGTGTCTACTAGTTCAATTCTAAAGAAATTCCATTACCCAGCACAGATGATATGAAAACCGAATTGCTTATTGTCATTGTATATCATACATCAAAATATTCATGTTTACTTAAATCCACACTTATTTGATAATTCAATATGAAAACTACTACTAACACATTTTTATATGAAGGCATAAATTCAATATAGAAATTTAAATTCATGTTTGTTGACTTAAAATGAATTTCTAGATTCTCAGAGTTTGAAATGAGAATACTTTCTCAAGACTTAGAATTATGGCATAAGAAAATATCTCCAAAATTAATCATCTTGCTGCTAGCAAAGTTAGACAGAAGTAAAAAAAATAATAATAAATAAATTTGAGTCGCAGACAAGTAATAATGTTAAAATAAGTACCTGTGGGGGAGGCAATGACTTACAAAGCAGAAAACAAATAAGATTTCACATCAAAAATGAAGCAAAATCAAAAGATAAAAATGTCCTGGATTAATTAGCATGGAGAATCACTTTGGAATCTAACTAATAAAACTGTCTTTAATCAAAGAACAAAAAAAATCATATCAGTGGATGACCACCTTCCCAATATGATCGCTGAAGACAAATGTGTGCATAAGCAAATGTGGTGAATAAAGCTGATGGTGCCTGGCTATCAAAAGATATAGCATCTGGGGTCTCAAAGGCTTGAAGGTAAACAAGCAGCCATCTAGTTGAGAAGCAACAAAGTCCACATGGAAGAAGCACACCAACCTGTGTGACCACGAGGTATCCAAGGGATCAGGTATCAAGCATCAAAGAAAAATAAATCACATCATTTTACATGAGAGAGAGTGCAAACCGGGGACCCAAAGCCCATCTGTAGGCAAACTGGACACCCCCTTACTGAAGGGTCACAAGGAGGATATGAGCTAGTCAGGGTGCCGGGTAACAATGATGAAACATACAACTTTTCTCTAGTTCTTAAATGTTTCCTGCCTGCCCCCACCCCACTATCATGATCCCAATTCTGTCTTACAAATCTGGCTAGAACCAGATGATATACACTGGTACAGATAGGAACTGGAAACACAGGTAATCCAGGTCCGGTGACCCCTTCAGGACCAGTGGTGAGAGTGGCGATGCCTGGAGGTTGGAGGGAAGGTGGGGTAAAATGGGGGAACTGATTACAAGGATCTACATATAACCTCCTCCCTGGGGGATGGACAACAGAAAAGTGGGTGAAGGCTGACGTTAGACAGTGTAAGATATGACAAAACAATAATAATTTATAAATTATAAAGGGTTCATGAGGGAGGGAGGAGCAGGGAGGGAAGAGAAAAAATGAGGAGCTGATATTAAGGGCTCAAGTAGAAAACAAATATTTTGAGAAAGATGATGGCAACAAATGTACAAATGTGCTTGAAACAATGCATGGATGTATGGTTTGTGATAAGAATTGTATGAGCCCCCAATAAAATGATTTATAAAAATAGTCATAGTTATCATATATTGAATCTAATTTGAATACGATAATCCATCACCATAACTGGCAGCTATGTATATTTTAAAGAACAAAACTATCTTTACACAGGAAAATACTAAAAAGTCAACCTCTACATTGTCTTTGGTGTATCCAAATACTTGAAAGAACACGTTTAGAAATTATGTGACAGAAATTGAGGAGAAGTAGATGCTTATTATGTGGAGATGAATTGAACATATATGTATGATGAATTGAATTTGTGTGTGTGCATGTACATAAACATATTTAGACAGAGGGAGAGGGAAAGCCCTGGTGGCCCCATGGGTTGGCTGTTGAGCAGCCAAACTATGTGGTTGGTGATTTCAACTAAAGAGATCACCTGAGAGAGATGAAGCTGTCTACTCCTATAAAGATCTACAGTCTCAAAAAGAGTATATAGAATTAGTATAAATTAGAATAGATGTGACGGTAATAGCTATATCTCACTAACATGGAATCAATTTTGACTCACCATACCACAGAGTAGAACTGTTTATACAGAGAGAGAGAGAGGGAGAGTGCGTGTGTGTGTGTGTGTGTGTGTGTGAGAGAGAGAGAGAGAGAGAGAGAGAGAGAGAGAGAGAGAGAGAGAGAGAGAGAGAGGAGAGAGACATAGTTTGTGTCTTTAACAAACAAATGAATGAAAGCATCCTCCAGGTGCTTCATACCTTAAACCTAAAACATGGTTTGAGTTGTTTTCAGAAATAAATAAAAGTAAAATAATTGAACTTGGAGATTTTAGTGACAAGCAAGTTCATCTCAAACATGAAAAATAGTTGCTATGTGAGTTTTCCAGAGTTTAAGTCTGTATGGGAGTAGAAAGCCTATGTTTTTCCTGAGTGAATATATATCAGGATAAATACACACACACCAAGAAACGTCATCTATATGTTTTTTATTCATTCATATATATGTGATAAAATTTTCACTTTAAATATTCTGCTAGGCGTGTAAGAAGCTCTGAGAGTTTTCTCTAGAAGTTTATTATTAATTTTTATAATAAACAATTATAAAATCCAAGTAAGCTATTTGGAGTCTCAAAAGATTTCTGCTTACATCTAAACACGATGATAAAGCAGCTGAAATAGAGCATATCTTTTGTAGGACATTATTGCAGTTAAGAAACGTATGCGCTGGGGCTAACCAAGGTTAATGCTTGTTTTAAAGATGCTGGAGCTGATTTGGGGAGTATAGCTTTAATGGTTTGCCCAAGATGTTACAATCTATCTGAAAATGGCACATTTGAATTTGGTAAACTATTTGCATATGCTATGGAAAGTGATAAGTGAGCAGCTCCAGGGGAGACACTGCGATCTGCTGCGCAGCTGAACTGGTATTGGCAAGGGCCTTTTCCCCTCTCTTTAAAATATGTGAATGACACTGTTACAAAGCCCTGAAGCCAAAGACCAAGTACATAAAAAGAATGATTCTGTTTTCAACTTTTAGCTATAAATTTTCAAATAAAATTCAAATGCATCTTTCAAAAGGATATAAAGGTGTTCCCATTATTACAGGGTTAATATGTTATCAGTGACAGAACCAAATGTTAAAAATAATGAGCATAACTGAGTGTAGTAGTCAATGAAGTCATTATTTCTCTCATATAATATGTTCAAAACAATGTTTTATAACACAAACATGTTCTATCTTCCAGACCTTTTATATTCTTAAACCGCAGACTGGGATGATGTGTGTCAAATTTGTCCTCAAGGCATAAGTTGTGTAACCTGCATAGTATGGGAAAACCTTAGCTTTGGGGGCAACAATTAAAAATTGGGAAACTTCGTACCCATTCACATATAAATAAAATGCATTTCTAAATTTTGTTAAAATGTTCAGCCTAGAAAACCCACTTCCTCTGACTGAGAACGTGCATCATGAGTGTCCCATGAGGCTCAAAGAATTGCCACAGAGAAATATGATCCAGTGTAGGGAGCTAGAAATCTGTTACTACTGTCTTGCACATTGAAGTATCACAATGAAGGATTTCAACTTCTGAATGGGTTGTGAACCAAATCCATTCACATGACTCCCAACAGGTCGGCAACTTGTGTGTCAACAGCAGCACAGAAGAAAGAGGAAGAAGTGCCTGGTTTGGGTATTATTATTTCTGGGATGTGCCCATGAGAGACGGAAATTAGTGAACATCATTAGAGCTGATCCCTATAAGACAAACATAGAGCATCCCAGTTGCCGGCAGTGTCCTAAGGACCAAAGAGAATAACCAAAGCTCACGAGTCACTGACATTCAACGATGTGGCTGTAAAGTTCACCCGGGAGGAATGGCAGCTCCTGAACCCTGCTCAGAAGAGCCTGTATCAGGATGTGATGTTGGAGAACAATCACAACGTGGTTTCCATCGGTTATCTAATTGTCACTTCAGAAGCTTCCTCTCAATTGGAACAAGGGGAACTGTGGTCATTTTTAGAGACAAACTATATAGGATATTTTTCAGAAATCCAGAAAGATGGTGATCATGTGCTGGAATACTTGCAACATGAAAGATATGTGGACAGAATGGAACAGTGCTATAAATTTAAGACATTGGAAAGCATTGTTTCTCAGCACAAAAATAAATTTCCACTCAAGGAAAATTGTGAGATGTTTGGCTTTCCTGAAGCAATTATAAAATCAGATTTAATCATTCTGAAATTAAATCAAAGCAGAAGCAACAGAATAAAAAAAATGTTAAGCCTAGCACTATGAGGACTCCCATTAATTTAAGACAATAAGCAGAAGAAATTGAGCATGATTCTCCCTTTAAAGGCGCTTTACTCTTCAGTACACCAAAGTAACCACCTTTCCCTATTGTCTTATAGTTAAACGATTATCATTTATTCCAAGCTTTCGGATATTTTTCTCTCTTCAAAATATCTTATTCTATCCATTTATATTACTGACATGCTCCTATAAAATAGAGTGGGGAACCTTTTTTCTGTAAATGGTAACATAGTATCCAATATTAGCATTGATGTAAAGAGGAGAAAAATATGTAGAAAATTATTAGTAAATATAAAAGTAATGAGGAGGATGAGCCTGCAACTTCTGAATTGAAAAGAGTAAACAAAATCCAGATTAAGTACTTTAAATTTTTAGAGGAATTATTGTTATTATTTATTATCGTCATGCTCTCTAGTCAGACTTGAAGAGTCCATTCACTTACAGTAGCAAAACTAAACATCTATGACAGTGCAGAAAATCTTCCCTTTTGGAAAATATGACAAATTTTATTTCAAATATAACCAAAAATTTGGCACCATAAAAATACTATAGGAAATTATCAATTGGATATAAACGGCTATTTGGAAAACTCAATTTGAAGCATATATAACAAACAAAATATAAACTCTCTTACCATGTAAAAAAACTTAAACAATTCAATTAGAAAAGCATTGGAAATCCTAATGCAAACTAGAAAAATTAAATACACAATAGGAAAAAGCACAATTGTCCAGTAAATATGTGAAAATAAACTTTATTCCAAGAGTACTCATAAATAAAATAATGTAAAAAGAAACTATAATTTCTTGTCTCTGAACTAGTTAATATGCAATATATTTTAAGATATAAGTTTTTCAAAGAATTGTATTTAAATGGGAATTGGTGTCTGTAAGACATTAGTGAGAAACTAGATAATATACCTAAACTGAATAATTGAAATTAATTTAATAAAGATATTATGTACAAAATGTGTGGATAGTGATCAGGAATAATAACAAAGCAAAACAAAAAGTCCTATCTTAAGAACAGCATGTAGCTTTTTGCCTATTTAGACTCAGAGGAACAAACCAAATGAACAGCTGACATGACCCACAGGTAAAAAGGAGAGGTGTGTATATGTATGAACTGTGATAAGAATTGTATGAGCCCCTAATAAATTGTTAAAATTTTAAAAAAAAGGAGAGGTGTATGACAAAAATAAATTGTGTGGCAGTATAGATATATGGCTTTTATGCAAAACTCTTGCCAAACCATCAGAATACATAAAATGGAGGAAACACCCACCCCTCCCCTCTCCTCCTTCTCTTTGATCTATAATGAGCTGATTCCTTTGCTTGAGCACAGTCAAAGGTCGAGAGCAAAGTGTCCACCGTATTGGTTCATATATTGCACAAAGTATTACGGATTAAGGTGAAGGGGTATGTACCGAAGCAAACATCAGATAACATGTATAAGCAGACTGCTTGTTGTAGTGGCAGTGGTTGAGTGTGTGATGAAATTTGAGAAACATTTCTCAACAAAATTGGGGAATATATGTATTAAGGGGAAGGAGCCCTGGTAGTGGTGTGGGTTCAAGTTGGGCTGCTAACATCAAGAACAATATTTCTAACCAAACATTTACTCAGAGAAGAAAGATAAGACTTCCTGATACCTGTGGATTACTGCTACAGAAACCCAAAGGATGCAGTTGAGTTCTGTTTTAACGGTTACCTCTGAGTCGGAATATAGGAGCCCACTGGCGTAGGAGGGGGCATATTAGATTGTTAATTACACAGATACCAGTTTGAAATTACCAACCACTATGAAGAAGAAAAATAAGGCCTTCCGTTCTCATTAAGATGGAGAGTCTCCAAAAGCAAGAGGGGAGAGAGGCAATTCTACTCTCTACTAGAAGGTCACTCTGGCTCCAAATGATGCGATGGCATTGAGTTTGCTTTTTGTTGTTGTTAATTCAATTTGGATGAATCAGAATCTACTCAGTGACAGAGGGTTTTATATTAAGGATTCATAAATGTTATTTAATTTCTTTCCCACTTGTATTCCAGTCTGTGATGATGTGGTGCCTCGTGTGGCTGAGAATGCTGGAGGCTGTGACACCAGGGCTCAACTGTCAGCATGGTCACCATGAGGATAAATTTGTGGGTATGTCCACCATATGCCAGTCTAGAAAAAAATGTTCTAGTGGTCTCCTTAAGAAAAATTGCCAGCGAACATCAGTGAAATATTGTCTAAAATAGCTCTAAAGATGAGTTGCTCAGGTTGAAAGAGTCAGCTAAAATCCAATTGGGAAAGAACTACTACATCAAAGCAAAATACCAGTTAGAGTTGAATGGTCTACAGTTTGGGGTCCTTCAATTCTTGATGTGGTACGACTCAAAATGAAAAGAAACAACTGGAAACATAGTAGTAATAAGATCTTGACATATATGAAGTATGAATCCCTAGAAAAATTGAAGTATTCATAATTGAAATTAAACAAGATATTGGCATTATTGAGTTAAAATGGATTGCATTCCCATTTTTCAATCACATAATCATATGGTACGTTATACCAAGAATAATAAATTTAAGAGGAACAGAATTACATTAATCAGCAAAAAGAACATTTCAAGGTCTTTTAGGATGCAGAACACTATCATTGATAAGAAAATATCCATATGCCTACAGGACTACCAGTTCAAATGACTATTATTAAAATTCATGCATCAGCCAATAATAGCAAAGATGAATAAATCAAAGGTATTTTCCAGCATCTGGAGTATTAAACTGACCAAGTATGACATTAAGATTCATCAATAATTATTGGTGATTAGAATGCAAATATTTGAAAAAGAAGAAATATCACTAGTTGGAATATATTCTGCTAGTGATAGAAATGACACCTGAGGTTATATAATGGATTGTGTAATACTAATAACATAGTCATTGGAAATAAATGTTTTAAAACAAGAAAATCAATAATTGTGCATGTTAATTTTCAAAATGAAATACACAGGAATCAAATTGACTGCATCTATAGAAAGAGACATTGGAGAAGTTTAATATCTTCAATCAGTACAGACTTCAGAAGGACCTTCAATTGCTCATATGGAAGTTCAAGTTGAAGCTACAGAAATACAAAGCAAGTTAATAATTTAACAGAAGTTCAAAACATGGCCTTGGGTATATCTCACTTGAATTTAGAGATCATCTCAAAAATAATTTAATACATTAAACATTAATGTTTGAAAACTGGACAATTTGGGGGATAAAATCAAGAAAAGCATACACAAAGAATGCAAATGTCTTTCTTAAAAAGACAAGAAAGAAAGTAAAAGCCAAAATAGATGTCATAAGAGACTCAAAAATATGCTCTTGCAATTAGAATAGCTAAAATAAAATAATTGAAAATGATGGGGGGGAAAGATCTGAACAGAAGACTTCTAAGAATAGCTTCAGAACAGAAATAAACTATTTAGGGAATGTGGGAAAATTGGGGTTAGCAAACTAAAATGTAAGAACACACTCTGGGTTTCTCAAACTGAAACTACTATGGAAAAAAAGTCAAGCCTTGAGTTGATGTTGAAGGATCCCAAGGGAAAATTATTGAACAATAAAGGAGGCTCCAAAAGAAAATGTAAGTAATACCCTGAGTCCAATATGCAAAAAAATAACTGATCAAAGTATGCCCATTTCCGGAGATTGTGTATGATTAAGAACCAATGGCATTGAAAGAAGCATTCCAAGCTGCACGGGCAGCATTAGTGAGAAACAATGCTCCAGAAATTGTAGGAATACCAGTTGACATACTTGTGCAGAAAAGCACCAGTATTTACTTGTTCCACAGGTTGGAGGTCCATAACTCTGTCCCATGCTCTCGCACCTAGTCCTGCTGCTGCTCTGCTAGTGGAACTATCTTCAGCATCCAGGAGATTCACGGAGCAGGGACCTCTGGTACAGAGGAACACACTGCTGCTTCTTGCTGGTCATCAGATCCCTCTTCCTGCTGCTCAGAGGGCTCATTTCATCCACAGCATGATGAGCCGCCAGGGAATTCTGTCAGTAATTTACTCCACTTCTTACCAGGAAAAAGTCACGTGATGGGAGTTAGAGACTTTGGCTAAAAAAGCAATTATTAATGATTCATTGGCCCCGAACTCCACTTATCACTTTGCTAACTATTGGTCCCGTTGTGAGACTTTTGGTATTCTCTACATTAATTTGAAAACTATATCAAAGGCTGTAATCCTTGATCTTCATCACCAGGTGTTTCAAGTACACCTCACTTCAAGCCAGCACCGTTATATCATTAATCTATTGAAGGTTGTTACTGTGACATTTAGGTTTATTGCATCAACTAATTAGTGTGTCAATTAAGCCTCCATTGGAACATGTGGGCGGAGTTTAATCACGTTGCAGCTTGATTGGAGGGGGAACAAAATAAATGCTTTCCAAGGCCAGCTTCTTATCTCTCTTTCTCCCTGGTGATTGGCCCAGCAAGCTGCTGCCTGAGCTCGTCCTTTGCCTCAAGGGTGTGCCGCACTTGAGACTCCATCTCTATGCTCCTGAGCTACTGACTGTTACTGGCCCACCCTGCTTGTGGCCCATCTGCTGTCTGCTTCCTTGACCTTGGACCAGCAGCCCAAGTGAGTTGAAGGACCTTCAGTGTATTAACTGTTTCATGAAAGTGAATTTAACTGAGCACTCTGTATTGCTGTGAGGACGAATTAGATGTTATATTCCTTCCTCCATAGATAATTAGATAGATAAATAGATAGATAGATAGATAGATAGATAGATAGATAGACAGATAGATAATCAGAAGTGTACTGATTTTGTTTCTCTAGAGAACCCTGCCTAAAAACTAAACCTTCTTCCAATCCCAATGCTTTTTCTTCTTCATACATTTCAGCTTCTATGATTATTTGTTCAGCATACAGCTATAGTAATATGATAAGACACAACCTTGACACACACCTTTCTTGATTTTAAACCTTCATTATTTCCTTGTTCTGTTCCCACAACTGCCTCTTGATTCGTGTACAGGTTGTGCATGAACACAATGAAGTCTTCTGGAATTTTCACCCTTATCAAAGCTATCCATAACTTATTATGATCCACAGAGTCGAATGCCTTTGCACAGTCAATAAAACACAAGTTAACATCTCTCTGGTATTCTCTACTTTCAGTCAAGACTCATCAGACACAGCAATGACATTTCTTGTTCCATTTCCTCTTCTGAGTCCACCCTGAATTTCTGGCAGCTTCCTGTCAATGTACTAGTGCAACTATTCTTGAAGGATCATCAGCAAAAATTTACTTGCATGTGATATAAGTGATATTGTTCTATAATTTGAGAACTCTGTGCATCAGCTTGCTTTGGAATGAGTACAAATATGGATCTTGTGTAGTCAGTTGATGAAGGAGCTGTCTTCCAAATTTCTTGGCATAGACAAATGATTGCTTCCAAGTTGTCAAACACTTGTTAAAAGACATGAATTGGTATTTTGTCATTCCTGAGGTCTTTATTTCAGTAACACCTCTGTGCAGCTTGGAATTATTCATCAGTAATGCTGTTCCTGATCAGATGCCATTTCTTGAAATGGTTGACTATTGACTAGTTATGTTTCATAAAGTGACTTTGTGTATTTCTATCTTCTGTTGATGTTTCCTCCAATATTCAAACATTTTTCCATAGACTCTTTCAAGGTTCCAACTCTCATCTCAGATTTTTTTTAAATTATTTTATTGAGGCTCATACAACTCTTATCACAATCCTTACATTCATCAATTGTGTAAAGCACACTTATACATTTGCTGCCCTCATCATTCTCAAACACTTGCTTTCTGCTTGGGCTACTGGAATCAGCTCCTCATTATTCTTCCCACCCAACCCCTCCCTCCCCACTCTCTCCTCCCTCATGAATGCTTGATAATTTATAAATTATTATTTTGTCATATCTTTCCCTGTCTGATGTCTCCCTTTACCCACTTTTCTGTTGTCCATCCCCCAGGGAAGAGGTTATATGTAGATCTTTGTAATTGGTTCCCCCTTTCCAACCTACCCTCTTTCCACCCTCCCAGTATTTCCCCTCACACTACTGGTCCTGAAGGAATCATCCACCTTGGATTCTCTGTTTTCAGTTCCTATCTGTACCAATGTACATCCTCTGGTCTAGCCAGATTTGTAAGGTGGAATTGGGGTCATAATAGCGGGGAGGGGGAGAGGAAGCTTTTAGGAACTAGAGGAAAGTTCTATGTTTCATCATTGCTACATTGCACCCTAACTGTCTCATCTCCTCCCTGTGACCCTTCCATAAGGGGATGTCCAATTGCCTACAGATGGGCTTTGAGTCTCCACTCTGTACTCCCCCCGCCATTCACTATGATAAGATTTTTTCTTCTGTTAATGCCTGATATCTGATCCCTTCAAAACCTCATGATTACACAGGCTGGTGTGCTACTTCCATATGGGCCTTGTTTCTTCTGAGCTAGATGGCCTCCTGTTTACATTCAAACCTTCAAGATCCCAGATGCTATATATTTTCATAGCTGGGCACCATCAGCTTTCTTCACCACATTTGCTTATTCACCTGCTTTATCGTCAGGTAGTGTGTCAGGAAGGTGAGCATCATAGAATGCCAATTCAACAGAAGAAAGTATTCTTGCATTGAGGGAGCACTTGAGTGAAGGCCCAATGTCCATCTGCTACCGTAATACTAAACCTATAAATATATGCATGTAGATCCATTTCCCCATCCTCATATATAAATATATTTACATATGTACATGCCTTTATTTATACCTCTATTAATGTTCTTTGCCTCCTAGCTCTTTCCTCTATTTCCGTTGGCTTTCCTCTTGTCCCACTATCATTCTCAGTCTTCATTTGGGTTTCAGTAATTCCTATGAGTTGCATTACCTGATCACACCCTACCAGGCCTCCCTCACCCTCCTTGTTGTTCCCTTGTCCCTGGGCTTGTTGACAACATTACCTTTCCCCCCACCCTCCCCTCTCCCCTGTCTCCCCAGAACTGTTGGTCCCGTTGTTTTCTCCTCCAGGTTGCTCACCCAGCCTCTCTTATTTAGACATACCTGAGGAGATAGTGACATGCACAAAAACAAGACAGAGCAAAACCAAGCAACAAAATCAAACAACAACAACAACAAGAAGAAGCCAATGACCAAAAAAAAAAAAAAAAACCCAGAAAGAAAGAAAAGCTTGTAGTCAGTTCAAGGACTGTTTGTTGGCCTTCAGGAGTGTTCTCCAGTCGAGTCTGTTGGGGCACCAAGACCGGGCCCAAAGTCTATTCATGGTGCTCACTGGGGGCCTCACCACTCAGCTTCCACTGCTGCTCTGCTGCACACCCCTGTGCCCTGCCTTGATGTGGTGGGATCAGACTGGTTGGATTCCCCACACTGTCTCCAGTGCTGTCCCCTGTAGGGCTGAGTCAATGAGGGATGTCGCGTTTCATAGTGGAGCCGACCATGTGGTCTTCTCTTTGGATGGGCTGTTCGGAGTGGGAATATCATCCTCAAGGCTTGGTGTGTCAGGATGTGCTCCACTCTATATTCCTCCACCTTCATCTGCTCCCGTGTGCTCTGATCAGGCTTGTCCCTCTCTCAGAGCTGCAGATTCAATGCTGTCCTCTGAAATAAATTCTTCTGCGGAAGGGGCAGGTGTCCATGTAGTTGGGATTGGGGCCAGCCCCCCAGAGGACTCCCCTGGTTCCCTACTCCACACCAGCACGTTGCATTCATATCTTGGAGCAGGGGTTGAAGTCTGGTCTCCTTTCCCTATGGAGATATAAACAATACCCTACCCTTGGGTGGGTTAGTGCCCTGTGTCCCTGCTACCCATTTCTTTTTTTCCCTTTCCTGGCCTCCTTTTAGTTGGCTACCATATGTACCCCAGAATTTGGTCTGGCCCCTGCTGTACTACCTGGTCCTCACCCCCAGGAATGTTTGTATACAGTATCTTTTTCCCTATGCCCCTTTTGCCTTTTTTTAAAGCTTACCTCAGCAAACTCATGTTGAACTTGTCATCCAGGCTATATTTTCTAAATACTGTTCCTTCCTCTGTTGCTAACTTTTGCATTAAAATTGCTAGTCATTATCCATGGATTTTTAGTGTGTTTTCGATCCATTTCAGCTTGTAGCCATTTGTAATATTCTTTAATTTCTTCATCATTAGCTTTAGTAATTGGCCCATACATTTGAATAGTAGTTGTATTGTTTCTTTGTATGTTGATAGACAGTATCCCATCATAAACAACTTTTCATTTCAAGATAGATTTTGAAGTACATGTCTGTGTTAGTCTGGGTAGACAAGAGAAACAAATGCATGGGCACTCATATGTGTATAAGAAAGAGATTTATATACAAGAGAAATTGAACATTGAGAAAACATCGCAGCCCAGTCCAGCTCAAGTCCATAAGTCTGGTACTAGCCCACATGTCCAATACCAATCTATAAACTCCTCTTCAGACTCATGAAACACATGCAATGATGCCAAATGTAGAAGATCTTAGACAAGTAGGTAGAAAATCCTTGGATCCAGTGTCATTGAAAACAACTCAACACTTGCAGGGGCCTCTGCATCAGGGTGGTCCATGTGTCTTCTCAGGTGCTATGTCTCCCAGGGTGTGAGCAGAGAGTCTCCCACTTCCAAGGAGGAAGAGCTGGATTACCCAGAATTCTCAGGAAAAGGCCATGCCCACACAGAGGCCTCATGGGCTATGATCTGATTGACAAGCTAGACTACACACCTACACTTTTGATCCTCAAATTGACAAATGAGTATATATCTACCACCATGTCCTTTTTAGGTGATGAATGTGAAATCGTTCCTTTTAAATTTGTCATTTCAATCATATTAAGCCATAAGGTAGTCTGATTAAAAGGGTTAATTCCAGGCAATTTTAGCTCACTAAAGCCTATCATATTGACGGTTGTGTGTTCCCTCCCATATGTGATGACTTCCTATTCTTTGGGAGTCATAATTTGCACCTTCCAAATTCAAGTTATTCATAGATATTTCTTCTTCCTTTGAATTGTCCCAATCATCAAATTTAGGTCCTGGCACCTGTAATCTCTTCATATCATTAAGGGGGGCTACTCTGAGAAGGCAGATTCTGAGTGCCTTTCACCCCGAGGAGCTCATCTCTGGCACTACCGCTGACAATGCTGTGCTTCTTTCCATGAGATTTCCTGCATCTGACTATGCTCTGCTACGGTTCGTAATGTTTTCAGTGGCTAATTTTCAGAAGTGGACAGTCCATTACTTTTTTGATAGTCTGGTCTTAGACTGGAAGCTCTGCTGGAAGCTGTCCATTTTGGAAAACCTTGCTGGTATTTGAAACACCAGAAATAACTTCCAGCCTCACAACATACAGCCACCACTGTGTGACAAACTGACCTACAAGTGGTAGTTTGACAGTTAAGACCTAGTAACCCCCAATTGATTATTGCTTCCTTTATAGGATCTGCTGTGGGCAGGCTGTCATTTATAACCAACACCCTTACTCAGATGACAGCCCTGCCACAATCAATTGAAAGGCTATTTCCTCATGTGGACTGTTTCCATTATAAGCAGAGACTGTGGAAAACTTTATTGACTTTGCTCTATCTGTGTCCTGCATCTAGATCTTCAATCTCTACTTCTTTGGGCTTTAGGCAACAGCCTCCTACACTGCTTACAGATCTTAAAAGACACTAGAAACCTGCCATAGGACCTGCTGACCTGGTCATCTGCTTCTGAAGTCATATAGACTTGATCTGCTGACCTTGAATTTGTTAACTTCTTGGGTTCATTAGCACATGAAGTCAAGCAGGTCCGCAGAAACTCCCAGTCACCTGACATCTGACCTATGATGACTTGGAACCTGTCCCAAGGTAGACTGGTTCCCTTATACAATTTTGTAAGCTACTTTTGAGATGTATCTCTACATGTACATATTTAAGCCTCATTGTTTCTGTTTTTCTTGAACACCTAGCCTAAGTGAGGTATTGCATGGTTTAAAATCAGGAATGTTGTGAATCATGATAGAATCCTGTCATCATACTTATTCTCTCTGTATACTGAATTAATAATCTCCAAATAAGCTCCATATGAAAAGGAACACAGCACCAGGATTAAAGGAAGGCTCATTATAATCTATGACAGTCAGTGGACACAAGCTTGCTTGCTTGACAGTCAGTGGACACAAGCTTGCTTGCTTGAAGTACTTGCTGATGATTGCTAAAGACCCTAGTTCTCAGTAAACACTATAACTCAACATAAAGAAAAAGAAACCAATTGAATCCATAAGCAACTTGATGATCATCAAAGCAAAAACTGAAGTTGTCAAGAATTTCATCTTACCTGGACCCATAATGAATGAAGAAATCAAAGAATGAATTAAATGAGGCCTATCTCCTGTGAAAGATCTCTTCAAGGTGTCAAAAGGTAAAGATGTCACTTTGAGGACTAAAGTGGGCCTGACAAAAGTCAAAGTATTTTCAATTATATATTCATATGAAAGATGAATAAGGATTATTGAGGAAGAATTAATGTTTCTGCATTATGACATTGGTAAAATATTGAATATATTGAACACACTGCCAAAAGAATAAAAAAATCTTTCTTGGAAGAAATGCAGTCAGGATAATCCTTAATATTGAGAATGATAAGACTCTTTCTTAAATATTTTAGATGTGTTATCAGAATAGACCAATCCCTAGAAAAGGACTTCCTTCTTTAATAATAGATGGTCAGTTAAAAATTAATACCCTCAATAAAATGGACTTACAAAATGACTGTAGAGATTGGTTCAGACAGTAAGGATGGTGAGGAGTGGACAGTATTTCGTTCTGTGTATTTAGCATCCTTATGAGTCAGAACAAACTCAATGATACTTAACAGTTAACAAAAGAATAGCATACCACATGCAGAAATAGTTTTAAGAAATATTTTAAGGAGTATAATGGGGGGGTTTCAAAGATTAAATCTCTGCTTCTGAGTAAAAATTACTATACATTTAATTACTTGAAATTATAGAAGTATGCAATGTCATAATTTCTGTAGGTCAGATGTGGGTGAATGGGAGTCTCCATGCAGAGCCCGACAAAACTGCAATCATGACCCCAGCCAAGGCTCATTTATATATGTCAGACGTTTGACATCTAAAACAGGATCTTCTTTAAGTGTCTGAGATGCAGTCAATCAAAAGCTCTCTTCCAGCCATAATTCTTCATGAGATGTACTGGACTCTCTGCCTGTGGCCATGATCCCATTGTGGAGGGAATTCTCCAAATAGAGGTGGGGGTACATCCTAACCTTGGTAGATGGTGTGAGCTGGGTCACACCCTTTGTTTCTTGGGGCATCTTTAAGACAACTTTACTAGAAGGTGTGACTTAAGACAGCATCTAAAAAAAAAAGACAGCATCATTTGTTTTCCTTAGGGATATGATCTCCAAAAGACTAAACATCAAAGACAGTTCTCGAGAAACCCTAGGACCATTTGAAGAGCAAATCCAAGATCTCTGTCTGAAATGGCTGAGGATGCCCAGACCAGACACACCAGAGGTTGTGGCATGGAGGCTCAAAGGAGCAGTGCCAAACTTTGAGGTAACTTCTCATCCGGCCAGACACCATTGAACTACAGATGGGCTGGCTTGCTGGTCCAGATGGGCTGGCTTCCTGGTCAAAAGTCAAGGGACCACATGGATGAAAGCCTGAGGACCAGAGATACTTGGTTGCTGGGTAAGCAGAGATGCTGTCAGGGACTGATAACTGTGTCACTACTGTTGTTCATCCTGTCTTTTGGTAACCTTTTAACTTCGCTAAAGAATCCTCTTACTTGTGAGTATTGTCTGTGAGAAATGGGTGACCATTTCAATAAATTAATGGGCCCAGCATAGAGTAGAGTGCTAGGAGAGGAATGGTTGGTGCTAGAGTAAGGGAAAGAAGGCTAGAGAGTGGAGGGATGTCTGCCTTCTGCCTTCTAAGCAAGACAAGGAAGTTCAGATATGGCTACTGATTGTTGAACACGCTCTTTATGGTTGACAGAACTTATTGTTCACAATTGTAGAACTCAAGGAGGCTGTTGGGTTTCAAGACCAGCAGAAACTGGCAGTTCACTTTCTTTTCAAGGTTACACCTGATTAGGTCAGATACACTCATGTAATCTCCATTTTCATTGGCTCAAATTAAAATGAGAAGTAATCTGAACAGGAAATTGTATCCCATCTGTTGTAGTCACCTAATCTGGGGTTAATTTAAGGATGAAGACTGGAGGGTGGAGTCTAGGCTATCAAACCAGAGATAGTCAATGAGATTTCTGTGTGGGTATGGCCTTCTCCTGAGAATTCTGGGAAATCTGGTACTTCCTCCTTAGAGGTGGAAGATACATCTCTTTGTCTCTGCTACTTCCTGTGAGACATTGAAGAAGACAAGCCACATGGAAATAACCAGACCTCGGAAGCTGGAGAAGCCACAGAGAGACCCCTGCCAGTGCTGAAATACTTACAACGTCACTGGACCCAAAGATTTTCTACCCACTGGCTTGTGATCGCCCTGTATTCGGCATCATGGCATGTGTTTCATAAGTCTGAAGAGGACTTTATAGATTGGTATCAGTAATATGGGCTAATATCAGATTTATGGCCTTGAACTGGACTAGGTTGAGATGTTTTCTCAATGTTCAATTGTTCTTGTATATAAACCTCTCCCTTATATACATATTATGTTTATGAATTTGTTTCTCTAGTCTACCCAGACAAACACACATCATATTCACAAATTAAGCTCCTATTTAAGGGATGGTGTTAGTCCAAGATGTGTGCAACCGGGTCTGGAAATCTATGATTTCTGCCTCCAATAATGTTAGAAACATACTACTGAAGAAGAAAAGTATTATAGAAGTTACTAAATAAGGTATGGATGACTTGGTATTTCATTTTTTAATTTTCATTTGTTTGACTGCTTTTATACAAAGCAGCCATCTCACAAAGTGATCCATTCATCTTTCATTTCAGCCGATCTTCCTTATTCAGTTATATTGTTCTCTCTCTCCAAACCACATACAATATTCTAATAGTGTTCTCTGAGGGCTAGTTTGTTTGCAGAGTAATTCATCCAGTAGGAAACACAAGCATTTAACTATCCGATGCTGACTGGTACACTCGCTCTTGAGCGATTCGATATACATCTGTATTTCTGTCTTCGCACCTTTGACAGATGATTCATGAACCACAGAGTAAACCTGTCAAGAAATCAGAATAGAGTGGCTTCTCTTCATGCGTTGAATACTGTTACATGCTTTCATAGAGTTCATTTGGAGACTCATTTTTCTTTTCATGTTTCCACAAAGCTTCCTTTGGCAATTAGTGATAGACATAGTGGTAAGTCTTCAGGAGACTCTCTCATTCTGTATTCAACCAAGGTAGACTAGCTGCCAGAGAATGACAGTTTTTATGATCTTTTGACCACTTTCTTTTCTCTTATGTGGCTAACATTTTGCATCTCTTTAAATTCAACGTTCCACCCTGTTCTTCCCTTGACTCATTTCCTTACATGCCCAATACCTTGTAATGTGATGGAGTCAAACTTGCTTCTAACTGACCGTCGGTTACAATGCTGCAAGTGTGTGCTGCTGCTGGATACTTTTAGTGCCATAAGAGTACTGAAGCGAGCAATGTCTCCAGAGCTCAGCATCAGCACAATTGGATCTGTTTCCTGGCTGCAGTGTCCTCATGCAAATATGGGATCAGGCAGACCTCCAGGCACTGTGGTCACAGCACCTGCAGGATTGTGATTTTGCCAAAATATCAAAAGGAATGAAAGAATTAAGAACTGCTATAGGCAGATCACATAATGAAGATGAAAATGATATTTAACCTAATGCTAATTTAAATTACTCAGCTAAATATTTGTTATGCACTGAGATATCACAGCCAAAGATTTTGAGTGGCTTAAACTTTTGAGATATTGTCATTTTAAGGAATGTAGATAGGGAATTAACTTTTCAAAATGAAAACAAATTAACATAATTTTACATATGGATTTACAGTCTGGTTAGAATACAATGTATTAAGCACAGTCACAAATAAAATTAAATTGTTGTTGTTAGATTCCAGCAAGTCCCCCCCCCTCCAACTTATAGTGACTTCTGTACAACAGAACAAAACTTTATTGGGTCCTGAGCCATCCTCACAATTGTCCCTGTGATTGAGCCCATTATTGCAGCCACAGTGCCAATCGTTCTCTTTGACGTCCTTCTTTGTCACTGCCCCTCTACTTTACCAAGCATGATGTCTTTCTCCAGGGACTGGTCTCTCCTGACAACAAGTCTAGTATGTAACATGAAGTCTTGCCATCCTAGCCTATAAAGAGCACCCTGGTTGTAATTCTTCCAAGATAGATCCATTTATCCTTTCATCTTAAGTGATAGAAATATAGATCATTGTTTCCCAAAGCAGATGCTATTGACTCCTGCTGGTTTCTGGAATGATCCAACAAGATTGCCAAAGCAGATTTGTTCACCGTATTAAAGTTTTCCTAAGGGGACTGAGTAATTTTCTGTTCTGAAAAGGGAGCAGTAGGCCAAATAAATTTGGCAATCTGTGCTATAATCTTAATCCATTTGCACACATAGTCCTACCATTATTGAAGCAAGATGGTCTATTATATTAAAGTGAACTGGAGTTATGCAAACTGATATTTTAAGCTTCTACAAGTTATAAGTTTAAAAATATTGTCATAGGACTACAACAACTTAACTTTCAAAAATGCTAAAACAAATTCTGTATATTTTATTCAATGAGTAATTGTTAATGGAAATGACTTGAGGCATCTTTGGTCTGTCACACTATTAACTTAGTTCTAATTCATCCCAGAATGATTGCTATGCAAATAACAATATTTCACCTCAACTTCTCAGCATTCATAGTATTGTGATCTAAGCCCCAACTCAAAAACGGTTATGTACTTCTTTTCTGAGAAATCATTCTAGAGCAATCTTTAAAGAGAAAAAAATCCGTGGCTCTTTAATTATTTCGTTTAAGGTACTTCAAAGGTACATGATTTTAAGAGACTCATTTGTTATCCATAGAGATATGCTTAGATGAACAAACTGCACTAAATGCACCAATATGTAAGATATGGGAATAATAAATAATTAAGAAAACACTCATAATATGATTATTCTGCTTTTACATAGAGCATGTTCACATGACTTCATATTTAAGAACCAGGATTGGGAATATAGACTCCCTCAGAGTCCACCTTGACTCTATAATTTGCTAGTTGTGCATTCTTGGAATATTTCCTATTCTTTCTGCAATCCGTTTCTTAATGTGTATGAGTGGGGCACTACTTGCATTTTCCCATTGGATTATTGTGAGGATTAGTGAGTCTGCAAATGTTTGAAACACAAGGATGCAAGGTGGATGAGGAAATGGCATGGGGTCCACATCTAACACCCCATCTCCCTGCCCCAATGTAGGATTTCAGGAGGAAGAAAGAGAATTTCTACACAAACCCAAGGCCAATTGCCAAAAGTCAGTGGTAAGACATATTCCACCCTTAATCCTCTTTGAGCCTATTCTGACACCAACTGTTCTTCCCAGGCAACTTTGCTTCTCTGCTGGGCTCAACGGTCAGTTACAATGGCCTCAAGAAAACTCAGGGACAATACTGATGATTAGGGGGGCATTAATATTAGAGACGCTAACATGCTACCATAAATCAGGATCCAAGCATTTCAGGTAAGGATTGCACCACAGAAGCAACTTTTCTCAATCAGCAGCCAAGTCGCTCTTGTCCTCAGGTCTCACAGTAATGAGATCCCTTGGCTTCTGCCCTCTTGGGCCAAGAAGGCAGCCTGCTGCTTTACCACAGAGTCTCATGGGTTCAGCTGTGTGGTTCCTCTGCTCTGTCTCATGGTGTCTGTGCTTCAGTCTCTGTCAGAGCTCATTGCTGTCTCCTCTCCTTCCAATAAGTATCTTACAAAGGTTGTATTTTCTTTGTTTTATATTAAAAGATCATTTTATTGGAGACTCTTACAGCTCTTATAACAATCAATGCATCAATTGGATCAAGCATATTTATATATATGTTGCCATCATTATTTTCTAAACATTTACTTTCTATTGAGCCGTTGGTATCAGCTCTTCTTTCTCACTTCTTCCTACCCTCCTACCCTTGTGACCTCTTGATAAATTACAAATTATTATTTTACTATCTTACACTGACTGCTGTCTCCCTTCCCCTGTGGTTTCTGTTGTTCGTCCCCCTGGTAAGGATGTGTGTGGAGTGTGGTTATGTGCCAATCATTAAGATTGATTCCCCCTTCCTCCCTTCCTCTTTCCCCCTACCTTTTACCTTCCTGTTATTGCTACTCCCATTCATGTTCCTGGATTCCATGTGCCATGAGCTCTTATATTTTATCTCTACCTGTGTACATGCTCCAGTCTAGCCAAAACTTAAAGACAGGACTGGGTCATGATAATAAGAAGTGAGGAAGTATCAAGGAACCAGAGGAATAGTGTGTGCTTCATCGGTACTATACAGCGTCCTGGTTGACGCATACCTTCCTTATGACCCTTCTGCGAGGGGATGTCCCATTGTCTACATATGGGTTTTGGATCTCTACCCAACCCCACTTGCTCTCAAAAATGTGTTTTTGTTTGTTTGTTTTGTATCTTCTCATGCCTGTTACCTGATCCCATCAACAACTTATGATTGCACCTGCTGGTGTGCTTCTTCCATGTAGGCTCATTGCTTCTCTACTAGATGACCACTTGTTTAAATTCAAGCCTTTAAGACCACAGACACTATCTAATTTGCTAGCATGATAGCTGGGCACCATCAGCTTTCTTCACCACATTTGCTTATGCGCCCACTTTGTCTTCAGCGATGTGTCAGGAGGGTGAGCATCGAAGAATGTCAATTTGTTCAAACAAAGTTTTCTTGCATTAAGGAAGGGCATGAGAAGAGGCCCAAAGTCCATATACTACCTCAGTGTATTTCCCTATAAATACATGTACATATGGCAATACCTCTATTTTTAAGAATGAATATATTTACATATGTACACACCTCTGCATATACCTCTATCTATAGCTTTTCTTTCTAGATATTTCCTCTATTTTCTTTTACTTTCCTCCTGCTGCCTACCCATCACTTACTCACCCTTCCTCTAGCTCTTGGTAATTCCTCTCAGCTACATTGCTGTGGCTCCAACAACCCCAAAATCTCTACATCCTCCTCATTGTTGCTCTTAACACCTTAGTTTTTCTCCTGTCTATGGTGTTGTTTGCTCACTACTCTCTTCCCCCACCTCCTTCTCCTCCTAAGTCCCTCCAGAACCACTGGTCCCATTGCTTTCTCCTTGATCTTGCTTCCCATGCCTATCTTATATAAGTAGGCAAACTAACAAAAACAGAGACCAAACAAAAAGAAAACAAAAGATTAAATAAAAGGACAATAATAAGTAGGGGGGAAATCACACATAATTCCAGGTCTGTCTGCTAGATTTTATGAAGAATCAAGATTGGATAAAAGATTATTAACAAACGTCAATAACCTTGCCTTGCTTGCTGAAAATGAAATGGACTTGAAATGCTTGCTAATGAATGTCAAAGATTATAGCTTTCAGTACAGAGTGCAACTCAATGCAAAGAAGACTGCAATCCTCACACTTGGACCAATAGGTAATAAATGATAAACAGAGAAAAAAACGAAGTGGTCAAGAATTTTGTCTTGCTTTGGTCCACAAGCAATCTTCATGGAAGCAGTAGCCAAGAGACCAAATGGTGTACTGCATTATGCAAATCTAATGTTCAGACCTCTTTTGAGTGTTGAAAAGCAGGGAAGTTAATTCAAGGACTACGGTGCACCTGACGCAGCCATGGTATTTTCAATTACCACATGTGTGTGCAAAATTTGTTCATTGAATCAATAAGATCAAAGAAAACTTGATACATTTGAATTATGCTTTTGGCAATGAATGTTGAACGTACTGTGAAATGCCAGAAAAACAAACAAATCTGCCCTAGAACTACAGCCAGAATGCTTCTTGAAAGCAAGAATGGTGAGATGTCTTCTCCAGTACCATGACCACGTGGTCAGGAGGGATCAGCCCCCAGAAAGAGATATCCTGCTTGCTGAAGTTGAGGGGCAGCAATAAAATCAAGTTCTTCAACAAGATGGAGTGACACGGTGGCTGCAACTATGGGCTCAGACATAAGAACATTTGGGCAGTGTTGCACTAGATTGTAGTTAGGGTTGCTACAAGTTAACACCCAGTCAGTGGCCCCTAGCAACAACCTAGTCCTCTGGGGAAAGTTACATACAAATGGCTATACGTGTCATAAGAAAATGGTTTCACTGAACTAAGATCTCTTAGTGGTTGCTTTAATTAAACAAACAATAGCTAAGAAAATGGAAGAAATGATTAATTAAAAGAGCAGAGCAGACAGCCCTAGACAATTTGAAGAACTGCACACAAAAATGTAAGGAAATATGCAAAGATCTTGAGTCAGAAAGCCAGAAAAGAAGAACATCAATCTGAAAGGGCTGGGGAAATTTTTTTGATTTCAAATACTAAAAGATTCTTTAATATTGAGCAATGTAAGAAACATTAAGAAAAGATGGAGGGAATATACAATCACTGTACCCTCCAAAAATGATTTATATCCATCTATTTCATGAGCTAGCACATGATCAAGAACCAATGGTATTCAAAAAAGTCCAAGATATTCTGAAGGCATAAATGACCAACAAGTCTCCATAAATTGACTGGAGATCTATTGAAATATTAGCACAAGTTGATGGAGCACTAGAAAATCCCACTAGTCTATGGCAATAAATTTGGAAGACGGCTACCTAATCAATGACTGGATATTCCCATTCCAAAGAAAGGTGAAATAACAGAATGAGGACCTTCCCATGACCTACTAACTACAATGACAACACCTGGAAGCTTCCAACCACTCGCGGCAGAAAGGTGACACATTTTACCCCCAAAGATCTTCCGAAACCCACAAGGGTTGTTCTACCCTAACCTGTAGCATCACTCTGAGGCAAAATCAACTGGATGGCAGGGAGTTTGCTGTTTGTTTTTGGTTCGGTTGATTTTTGGAGGGGGTGCTTATCGGTAATATTACATGAAGGTAAACTTTTGTGGTAAACCTTTCAGAAACAATGGCAGCCGTACACAGACAGGGAGCTCCCAGACATTCAAGGCAGATGAAGAAGAGAACATGGAACAGGGGGGGGGGGGCGGTCATTGCTGATGTCATATGGATCTTGAACAAAAGCACAGCATATAAGAATTATGCTTACTTGTTTACTTGTGTTTAATCATTCAACTGTGTGGATCATAATACATTATGTATAACTTTGAGAGCAATGGTAATTTCAAAAAATGCATTGTGCTCATGTGGAACTTATACATCAACAAAAGACAGTTGTTCAAACAGCTCAATGTTCTGAAATCAAGAAAGATATATGTCAGGGTTATACCCTTTTACCATATATACTAAGTACATATACTGAGCACACAACATGATAAACTGATACACAGAGGGAAGAATTCGCCACTTGAGCATTCAGAAAGATCACTGCAGGCTGGCTAAGACCCAGAATTCCGGGCCCACACATGAAGTTTTTGAGTCAGTAAATTGTGGTCCCTTTGAAGAAAATGCGTTTTAACCTGTTTCCAACTGGTGCTCAAACTGCACCAGAAACACAGCAGACAATTTTAGCCTGAAAGAAATGTAAAATATACGGAAAATCATTTACATTACTTACTATGGATACATAACTCACTGGTAACTTATACCAGTTTAGCAAGGGATTCAAGAATATATTTTTTAAAAGATGCTTTAGGAGAAAAACTGAGGGATAACTATTAACTGGGTAAGCAAATATGCTAACAGCATTTTAAATGTTAAAAATGTTGAGGAAGGATACAGACATCTGGGAGTAGATACATACTGGTGCTCCTTTAGGAATCTTCTCTATTTTAATATATATGTAATTTAATTATGCTGTGATCTGCCTGGTAGGCAGTTCTAAACCACCAGCAGTTTCACAGAAGAAAGACTGGGCTTCTATGCCCCTGAACACTACAGTCTCAGAAACCCAAAGGGGTATCTATGATTCAGCTTGACTCAATGGCAATGAATTCCCCTGCACTGCAATTCAAATGCATCAATTCTTCTGTCTTCCTTATTCCATGTCCACAGTTTACACTCATAGGAGGCAATTAACAATACCATCAGGCTTAACTCAGTCTTCAAAGGCACATCGTTGCTTTTCAACTTTTGAAGATGGTTTGCTGCTGCAGATTCTCATTGTAAGGAACCATTTGATCTCCATGGCTGCTTTCATGAGCACTGATTTTGAACCCAAGCATGAAAGATCCTTGATGACATCAACCTTTTCTCTTTTATCACGATGTTACCTATTGGTCCAATTGGGAAGGTATAGGTTTTCTTTACATTGAGTATATTCTTTTTAGTATTTACACACTAAAGGCTTTATTCCTTGATCTTCATTAGCAAGTGATTCAAGGCCTCCTTACTAGGTTGTCTCATCTGCATTTGAGAGTTGTTAATAAGCCTTTCTCCCATCCTGATACCACTTTCTTAATCATACAAACCAGCTTCACTGATTATTTTCTTTGCATACAGATTTAACAACTCTGTTGCGAGGCTACGACTCTGAAGCACATCTTTTTTGACTTTCAACCATGCAGTATCCCCTCCTTCTGCTCTCATCATTGCCTCTGGATCTATGCACAGGCTCTGTAGGAGCACAGCGTCGTGTTCTGAAATTCCCAATTTTCTCAAGATTATCCATAGCTTGTTATGACCCAGACAGTTGAAAGTATTTGCATAGTTTATAAAACTCAAGAACACATCTTACTAGTATTCTTTATTTTCAGACATGCTCTGTCTGACATCAGCAATAATATCCCTGTTCCAAGTCCTCTTCTGAATCTGACCTAAATCTCTGGGAGCTCCCTCTCAATAGACCACTGCAACCAATATGGAATGACCCCTAGCACAATTTCCTTGCCTGTAACATTACGGGTTGTGTTTCATAATTTGAGCATTCTGTTGGGTCACCTTTCTGTGGAAATATATATGTATATATATTTCTGTGGAAATATATATCTCTTCCAGTCAGTTGGTCAAGTAGCTGTCTTCCAAATTTCCTGACATTGATGAATACGTGTTTCCAATGCTTAATCAGCTCATTGAAACATTTCAATTGATATTCCATCAATTCCTGAATTCTTGTTTTGGCTAATAAGTTCAATGCAGCTTGAATTTCTTCCTTCAACACCATTGGTTCTGGCTCATATGCTACCACCTTCTGAAATGGTGAAGCAATAATCCCATGGGTAGAAAGGGTATGCAAAAGTGATCCATTTATCAAGCTCTGACAAAAGAGAGAAAGAGAGAAAAGAATTTTAAAAAATCTAACCCTAATTTTTAATACACTAGAATAGCTATAATTAATATTTTATCTCTAGATATTAAAATATTTACCTATAAAATATAGAAAAACATATAGAAGTGCTTATAAAATGGTTAATATGTATAATAGTTTCCTTAAAATGTTTAATTTTTTAAAAATTTAGTAGGAAAAAAATATCTGAAATGGAATGAAACATATAACATTAAAATGAAATATTTAATTCCCTCACCATTAGTATTATTAGTTCTTTAATAATACCAGTAAATGTTAGAAAATGGAAATAAAAATCATAATTTTGAGAGTAGAACTATTATGCTTTTATATTTTAAATCTACTTTCAGATATGAAAGATAAAAGGAAATTAGTACAAGCAAACTTTCTCCAATCTTCATTATCTTTATCTTCATTCTTTGATTTTTATGATTTATATTACTATTTTTCTTGGTCATATACATTTACAGCAACCTTTCATCATATAGAAAGTTTTCAACAACAAATAATTAGAATTGAAATCCCAATTGTCTAAGCAATAAGAAAAAGTGGTTGTATCGAGAGGAAAGAAGGATTCAAAACTGAATATATAACGTTATCAGGTTTGGTTTTTCACATCCTGTGTATGTTGATTTATTCTTTGGCCACAAAATTGGCCCCAAGCTGGCAGTTCGACCTCCAAATGGCAAAATCAGATAAAATACTGAGCAAAAGAACTGGTCCCTTTTGTTTGTCTCTGTCCTTGGGTGAGGATGTGAAGAAGACAGGCTAATTTGATTTTTACATATTGGATGTAACTTACTTTCTCTGCATAAGAATAGCCCATGAGATTCTTGACTTGCCTCCCAATGGCAGCATATTCCTAGGTGTATGTTTTCTTTTCATTTGTTTCATGTCAAATTTTCTTAGGACATGGGCTCTAATTCAAGTCTTTTTTTTTTTAACGTGCTTTTGGGACAAAGAAGTATGTGTTTGGTGGATATACTTTGGCTCCATGTCTGTCTCTCTCTCTCGTTCGCTCATGTTTATGTTCTTGCTTTCCATTCCCAATTTCCTGACGGCGGTCCACAACCTGACTATATTTTCAGTTAGGCTTATTCCATAATTCATTCTGCATAATACATAGCACCCTTGTGTAAAATGTTTGTTTTTTCCTCATTTTTCTCCCTGAATTCTGCCAACCTGTCTCATTTATCAATGTGTTACCTCTGAACTCCATATTCTCACTGCAATAATGAGTGGAGTGCCTTTAAGCATTTCTACTTTACATTAAGCATAATGTAATGCTTTCTGAGTATAGGGTTCTAGTGGGACATTATAGAAAACAAGACTTACCTCCCAAGTCCCAGCACCATATTGCAGCAATATGAATGTGAGTGCATCTGGTGGTAATTGGCCTGTCACATGTTCCCAAACACATGGCGTGCCCTTCCAACCCCCATCCCTACCCCAATCCAGACTCTCATTGGCTTAGGCATCCTCCCTGCACTGGGAAACTGACTCCCTGTGCAGGGCCACAGTCATGTGGGCTCCCTGCTAGCCTCAGCTCTCTCTACTGGGGCATTTGCTTGCTGTTTCTCCAGCGAGTCTGTCCTAATACTCCAGAGGACTTCTCTGCTATCCAGCGGGCTACAACTACATATTCATGAACTGTATCTTTGGTGATGGCCCCTGTACCTTTAAAATTTTGTCCATTTTTGGAAACTCTAGAAGATGAGAGAAGAATCTCATGGGCACTGAATGAGGGAAGTAAGTTGTCATGTACAATAGGCAAAAAAATAAGTTGGTCTCAGGTTCTAAATGACTTCACCGAAGATAAAGTTAAATGAGATCTGCTCATTAGACTATCTTCCATCTTATAGTTATCATTTTTGCATAGCTCAATAATTCATTATCTTAATTTATCCCTCTAAAGCCACTATATCTTGGTTGGGTATAAAAAGCTACATCTTTGTTGTGACCCTCTCAGGAATCACTAAAGAAATGAAAATCTACAAGGAGAAGTCTGAAGACAAGATATAGCGATATAAACAAGCTGCATAACTAAACCCTAATTTATATCCCAAATAGAAACACACGGGGCCAGGACTCAGAAGACTGTACATCAGTTGATGAATTTTTCTGAGTTCCATTTTATAAATCAGTAGGATAAGAAATGTGTACTTTATTTTTCTGACCCCTTAGAGTTTTTAACTTTATCCCTAAAAATGTTTATAATGGTTCCATTAGCAATCTTTAACTACTCTCAAAGATAGTTCACTTCCATCCTTGTTAACTATTTTTTCCTTTCTACAGAAAAGGGTAGCAAGCCTAAGACTCCCATCACTGCAGAAGATGACCCATGACAGCCTAAAGAAGCAGGAGCGAATATAGTTATCAAAGCAGTGAGTATGTTTCAACTTCTCTCAATGCTGGTGCAAAGATGAAATGGTCTTTTAATTTTTCTTTTCTGAAATTTTTATCTTCATCTTGGAATCTCCTAAGGTGTTTTGTATTGTTGACAGATTGGCCTAAAAGAGATGCAATAACAATAACCTAGAATTATCCTGTAGGCTTTTACTATGATGTTACTTTGAAAATTGGAAAAAAATATAATTTACAATGAGTTTGCTTATAATAAATTAAGATAATTTAAAAGAGAATGATATAAGGATGCAATTAGATATTACCCTCTAATCTACCAGAGATACTCATTGTTATCATTTAATATATGTACATATATTTTTCTGGACATGTATATATAGGTAAAAATTGTATTACATCATATATTATTGTTAGACATTAAACTAGATGTTGAAAATGTAGTAGCAGGTAGTTAATTCTCTTGCTCACACTAATAATATAGGGTATATATCATTTGTTTTCTCAGATTTCACAATATTTGCATTTTGATTTTTAAAAGAAAACTTGCATGCTGTGATGGCATTCTAGCTTGTGTTTATGTAATTATAATAATTTACTTATCATATCAGGTATAAATATTATATATGCATTGTGCTACAATAGCTGCCACAGCATAGAGAATATTAAACTGTGTAGATACATCTTGTTGAATAGCTTACTGTTTTCACTGACCATCTTTACCAAGCATGATGTCCCAGTCGCCTATTTTGTCTTCTGCTGTGTGTGTTTGCTTTGTTATGCTTGTTAATCTATGTGTGCTCTGCAATACAGCCATTAAGTCTGTTCCTGTTTTTCCTTTGATGATCCTGATAGCTCTGAGATTTAAGTCTTTAATTCATCTTGAGTTCTTTTTTGTGCATGGAGAGAGAGATTTGGGTTGGATTTCATTCCTCTCCCCAAAGATATCCAATATATCCAATACTATTTGTTGAAGAGGTTGTTTTAATCTCATTTGATAGTTTTTGATTTGTTGTTTAAGATCAGATGCCTATAGGTGAATGCATTTTCTTCTGGGTTTTCTGGTCTGTTCTAGTGGTCTGTGCAAGTTTTATCAGTACCAGGCTAATTTGCCTACTGTGGCAATGCAGTGGTTTTGGGTTAGGTAATACAAGGCCTCCTACTCGGGCTTTCTTTTTAAGAAGTTTCTTTTTTGCATATCCTGGGTCATTTCTCTTTAATGAAACTGTCATTCGTTTTCCAATTTTTAAAGAATGTACTTGGGATTTGGACTTTAATTGATATGTATCTGAAGATTGCTGTAGGTTATATTGACATTTTTATAATATTAACTCTGTCTATTCATAAACATGGGGCATTCTTCCAGTTATGGAGATTTTTCTGGTTTCTAGTAGTAACATTCTGTAGTTTTCTCTGTACAGGTTTTTGTTGCTGGGGTTACGTTCATTCCTTAGTATTTTATCTTTTTGAGGCTATTGTGAGTGGCATTGTTTCCAGAATATCTTTTGTGGCTCTCTTTGCTGTTCTACTGGAATACAATTGATTTCTGGTTGTTGATTTTGTTGCCTGCTCCTTTGCATTATACCTCCATCGTTTGCAGCTGAATTTTTGTGGTGATTTTGTATTCTCTATATAGGATCATATTGTCTGCAAGTAGCAAGAGATGGACTTCTTGTTGCCTATTTGCATGCCTTTGATTTCTTCTTGTTGTCTGATTACTCTGGCTATGACTTCCAGTACACTGTTGAATAAGAATGGTGGGGAGGCATCCTTGTGTGACCTCTGTTTTCAGGTTTGTCTCATTAAGCATGCTGTTGGCTGTTGGTTTTCCATATGACTTTGATTATGTTGAGTTGTTTCCTTTAATACCTGCTTTGTTGAGAGACACGGGGAACCTGGACTCCTGTTGTCTTTTCCTACTTCCTTGGTGCCACTCTGTAAAGGATGTGAAATCGCAGCTCAGGAAAGAAATTCAGCTTTTGGAATATCCTGAAGCAAAGGTCATGCTGCTTCTACCAAATGAGTGATCCAAGGCCATACTTGCTGGATTCACCTTGTCCGCAGTCCAGGACAATGTGCTATGAGAAGGATAGACCAAGAGAACGTTGAATTTGAGGGCTTTAAACCAATTGTGTTGAAATGTTCTAAAACTGATTGTGGTGATGGTTGCACAACTCTAAGAGCATTCTAAAAATCATTAAAGTGCACATTTTTTTTCCCAATAGTAATTGTGGCACATAATTCTCGTAGCATACAATGAAGCAGGTCAGTCACATTAAAAGTCCACATGCGTTTACTCACTCCCCGAAGCCCCTGGCAATCATTATCTATTGTCTCCATAGACTTGACTATTCCGGGAGTAGCCTCCAAATGTACAAATGCAAAATATGGCCTTTGACATTGGACTTTTTCACATAACCTAGTGTTTGCAAGGTTCATCCATGTTACCACATGTATCAGCACTTTGCTCCTTTGTGTTGCCAAGTAGTGGCCCACTGTATGGATATACCCCACTTTATATAGTGGTCAGTTGCTGAACATTTGGATTGTTTCCATTTTTAGTAAATGAATAATGCTGCTATGAACATGTGTATATAATTTTTATGAGGAAAAATTTTTAAAAGAATAATTGTGTTTATGATCTGGTTATATTAATGTCTCCTATCTATTGTTATTGACATAATGTTTGGTAGAAATGAATATTGATTATGATTACAGATAGCAGTATGCCCACCCACATTCAGCTTTCATGATTAGATTTACTGTAAAGGAACATTAGGCATGTCTTGTAAGGAATGGCTTTTTGCTTTAGGACAAGGCTTTGTAAAGGTAAGTCCCACCAACTACCTTGAAAATCAGTAAATTTGCATTAGAAAAGACATGCAACTACAACTGCTAGGAGATTGAAAAACAATAGTAACTTTGGTTTTTTTAAATTTTGAGCAAGTGGTTTGTCTGTGGACACACCTAGCCTGGAGAGGTCTGTGCCCACGAGAACCCTCCTCTAAGACTGCAAGTTAAAGGGATACTCTGGGAAGGTTGTTATGCTCACTAGGTAACTTCTGTGACTCACTTGTTGAGTCGATGGTTAGAATCTGACCACTGCTATCCATGTACCTGGTCCACAGGGTCAGAGGAGTGATGAGTACAGAGGATGGCTGGTCTGAAGTTTAAGGAGATGTGCACGGGGCTAGCATTACTGACAGGATGTAAAGCAGGCAGTGGTCTAAAACAGGAGGTAGTGGTGTGGAAAACACCTCACCTGGCTATGGGACTCATTGACCTAGAGGCTAGAGTTGAGTTGGCCAGAAACCAAGAGAATGATGAAGCTGCTTGACCATATAAGCTTGTGTACATTGTTTGCTGACTTGGTGGGTGCCCTCCTCTAGATTTGATCTTGCTCCTGGATGTAGACTACACAGGTTCCAAATGGAACAAATATTCTGCAAAACACAGAACATGCTTGTCTTCTCAGAACACCGGGTTGATAGAAATGGGCAGCTTAGAATTGGATATTCAAAATGAGGGGAGAAAGGCATGAAGTGGCAGGCTCATAAATTTCATTGGTGAGGGAAAACATTAATAGAATTCTAGGATTCAGTTTTACGCATTCTTAAAATTGCAATTTTTGGCATAGAATATTTTGTTTGGCTCATTTATGGAATATAAGATTTGAATGGGACCACTGCAATTTTGGTTTTATGCATTTATCCTGTTAAGGACAAACATGATTTTATTTTTGTCTTGGTTTGGAAGATTATGTATAGTTAAAAAGTTGCATACAGATGTCAAGTTGACAGTGGGTAGTTCATGACAGTTAGACTTAAATGAAATTGTGTGGAACTGTAGGGGTGAGGCCAATCTATTAAGCAATGCACACAGCCTGATGATGCTTCCTTAGGGATATGACCTAAGTGAGATGTTAGGGACTTCTTGCCCCTTTGCTCTTCCGCTTGGCAGGGACTTAGTATTTTCCCCCAGGGATGGCCACATGTGGGATGCCAACCCTAGGAGCAGCTGGCAGCCTGTCATTTTCCCACCAACCTTGGATCACATGACTGAACCAGCCAGCCTGGGATCTCCCTGCTTCCTGTTCAACGTTTCTGAGCCATCAGCCTGCAGCTATGTGAGTCTGAAGAGGGCTCTAGCTAGCACTGGACTCAGGGACTGGGTTTGGATGGGCTTTGGATTTGGACTGGACTGGGAATTCTTTATATAATCTAAAGAATTACTATATAATGTGTGTATTATATATACACACATATATACACACATACACACACATATAAAATTATATATATATATATATATATACATAATTGGTTTAGTTTCCCTAGACAACCCAGTCTCACACATTCATTAGTTCCGTTTATTCAAGTCTGCTCATTTGCCCTCTTTATGCATTTTCTATTCCCGATGTATTAGCATTAATTTTCTGGATTTCCATTTTCTGTTTTTTGTACGGTTTATAAGTTTTCATATATTTTGTCATTTGTTCTTGTAGTGATTACCTGAACTATTCTAAAATTCATATTCAATTTTCTTGGCTTTGATTTGCAGTTTTCTCAAGGTTTCTCTCAATCTGTTGAAAGGAGTCTAAAAGTCATTCCTGTGAATTTCTTATTGGAAATTCCAGTGCCATTTCTTATTCAGCAAGGTGTCTGGATCTGGGTTTTGGTTACTTGTTTGATCCAACCTACGTTTCTTTCTGTGGGCTTTTTTTTTTAACGTATGTGGTACTGTGTTTTTATGTAAGTGATGGTTGCATGTGGTGGTTTTTGGCTTTCCTCCGTCTTTCCCGGTGCATGTGTTAGGGAACGTGAGTGGATGCACAGTTCTCCGTTCGTGTTTGGGCAGCACAGTTGAGGATAGACTTGATTTGCATTGATGCTCAGGGTTCCAGGATAATTACTTGTAGCTCTTTCATTCGCTCTCCTTTTTATTTGTTTGTCGAAAGCCTGTGAACTCTGTCAGCCTTCGGATTATTGCTACAAGATTTTTCCTTTTTTTGTTTATCTTTCTAATGGCTTTAGCATTTTTATGACATGATCTCCTTGATTTTATCCCACAACTTGTCAGGACTTGGTTCATTTGTGTTTAAGGGTCAAATCTATTCTTGAGATGGTCTCTTAATAAAGGTAGGATAGAATTAAGTAATTGTTTTAATTTAGTTCTGCTTCAACTTGAAATTGCATATGAGAAATTGATGATCTGGCCTTGCTCTGTGTGATGATATTGAGCTTCGCTATTGTCTATTTTCATAGTTAATAGTCGTGTCTGGGAAAGTGGAAGGGTGGCAAACAGGAGGAAGGCCCTCGGCCAGATAGCTCAACACAGGGGTTGCATGAATGCACTCCAGCATGGGGACAACCGTGAAGGTGTTGGCAGGCGGTGCATAGGTTAGCCATGGGCGGGAGTCCACTTGATGACACCTAACAGCCACAACCAAATCATGGCAACTGCTGTCAAGTGTTTTAAAGATTATTATGAGAAAAAATTAAGGTGGTTGTGTATAATCCTAAAACACAGTGCTTACATAGTATGTGAAGTTCAATGGAAGTAACATTAACAAAACCACCTAGCCATCCATTAGGCAGAACATCCCAACAAGGAAGGTATTCAAAGCACAGCTACCTGAACACTGCTCAAAGGAGATACAGAAAACCAATTTGCAGTAAAACTATGTGACTTAAATGCCTCAGTCTAAATACCTTTGCCTCCCTGTGAACCTCGTGTAGTGTACCTGATATTACGGATACCGAGTAAGCCGCTCATGACCGACTGAATATATAAGCAACTGCGGCATGTTCAAAATAGCAGCTGCCCTTTACATTTTAAGCGTTCTAAGTAGATTATATTATTTTATAGACGTTCAAATTTCTGTACTGAAAATTGCACATAAAGGAAATTCATAATGCTAGCCTGCAGATGGTGGTGGGGAGGGCCATAGATGCATCTTTATGAAATGGAAACAGGTCATTATATTTTATTTCTATATGACTATACATGCTTCAGGATATATCTTCTTAATCTATTTAATGACAGGAAGGAATAACTTTGACTTTGGGCTTGAAAATTCTTCATTGAGAGCTTTTAGTAAAGAATGATACATAATTAACCACATAATAGATGGTATTTCCCCTATGTTTCAAAAAGACCTTATAATTTCATTCTGTTGAACTTACCAAGGGCTACTTATCAAATAACATTGTATAGACACAGCTAAATGACCATAGAGGAAAAACCCTTTCAAAATATTCCATACATATGCTTTATAAAATGACATAAAAGTGTAAATACCTCCTTTTACACTAAAGGGTGAAGGGATAGAAATCACCACTACTCTTATCCAACATCATCGAGAGAGGGCATAATTTTGAAATTAATGAAAGGTATATAAAATAGCAGAGCTTTGAATACAAAGAGGTTTCAAAAATTCATGAAGAAATAGAATTAAAAATACTGAAATAGCTCCACAAATTGTTGAAACTCCTCTTTACAAGCAAACACTCGTAGCCCTCCAGATTTTCTGGGCTTTTCAGACGTCCAAGGCGTTGCAGGGCATGATGGTCCAGCAGGACTCTCTTCGTCTTCCCTTGCTTACCCTGGTAGTGGCGTTTCTGATGAAAAAGGATCTATGCACAGAGCTGTCATGTCACAGAGCATCTATATATCACTACAAAGAATTCCAGAAAAGCCACAAATTTACTACTCCTTGTACCACCTCTCCATTTAAGATATAAGTATTTTTCAGGCAGGATGTGGGCTTAAGGCTGGCATTGCTATGACTGCACTCATCTAATATGGTTGGAATTCATAAGAATCCCTTACAGGTTGTACAACTCCAAGTGTAATCCTATTTGTAATATTCTATAAACACAAAACTAAAAGCAATAAATAGCATGATTTCAAACATGCTTACAATTAAGAAGCATGCAGTCCAACATAGTTCATTGGTAACAAATAGTTTCAGAAGATTAAGGACACAGATGGACAGAGGGGACCTGGAGATTGGAATGAGTTTTGTCTCTCCTTCTCACACTTGTAATTTCCCCTTGAGCCTATACTGTCTTATAAAATTGTGGATCAAGAGATATGATGGGTTTCCACATTGACTTCACCAACATACACAGCACTGTAAACCAGGTACCAGACCCTCTGATGCCGCACAGGAATGCACAGTAGTGGATTCTGAGGTGAAGGAATAGAGCCCTGGTGGCATATTGTCATGTGTTGAGCTGAACACTTCAGAGTTAGCAGTTCCAAACCCCCAGTTACTCTGCCAGGGGTAAAAGAAGTCTGTATCTCTGTCTCATCCTCTATCCGTTTCAGAAACCCACACGGGCAATTCTACGCTGCCCCTTAGGGCCCCAAGGAGTCAGAATTGCCTTGATGGCAGGGAGTAGAGTATGGACTACTTTATGTCCCACACTAAAACATACAAAGGATAGCGCTTACTTCGGGTGCTATCATTGCCCAGTGGAGACATGTTGGAAGTAATAACTTCATGACCGTGAAGAGCAAAATAAAATAAAATCTCACTGTACCTTTATCAACATTCAGGAGACATGGTAGATAGGTAAAGTATGAATAAAGAATTTTAAATTATCAGTGTCCAAAGCTCTCAGTATACTGTAAGAGCAGCAATGTGTCATAAATATGCAAAAATCAATTACTGCTAAAACTACAATAAAGACCAACTTCAGTCTAACAGGACAATAGCCAATCACATAAGGACTTTCCCACAAACAGGCCCCATCCAAGTATTATTGAAATGGGCTCACTGAAGGTGTTATTTAAAACACTATTTTTGAAAAGCAAGCTCATTCAATTTTTTATTATCCATTTTCTATGACTATTCAGGGGACAAAATTATAGGTCAACGCATGCTTAAAAATTGTGGCAGTTACATAATTTGTGTCAATTTGGGACTTGAAAAGATTAATAGTTTAGGGTTGGAGTTTAATAATCTGTCAATCAAGTCGTAGTCAATGAGGCCTCTGTGTGGGCATGGCTTCTCTTGAGCCAATCTGTCAATCAAGTCGTAGCCAGTGAGGCCTCTGTGTGGGCATGGCTTCTCTTGAGAATTCTGGAACTCCTGGATTTCCTGCTTGGAAGCAAGTGATTCTCTCTCTCTCTCTCTGTCTCTCTGTCTCTCTCTCTCTCTCTCTCTATCTATCTATCTCTATCTCTATCTCTATCTCTATCTCTCTCCTGACTCCCTGTAGAGATGCTATACTGACAAGATACATGCCCTGGGAACTGGAGGAGCCACGTGGAGACCCCTGCCAGTGCTGAGATGCTTCTACTGCTACTGGATCCACAAGACTTTGCACCCAATGGCTTGTGATCTTCCTGCATTTGGCACCATTGCTTGTGTTTATGAGTTTGAAGAGGACTTTATAGATTGGTATCGTACATACAAACTAATATTGGACTTGATCTGGACAGGGCTGGGACGTTTTCTTAATGTACAATTACTCTTTATATCAATATCTTTCTTATACACATATAATTGTCTATGAATTTCTCTACTCTCCCCAGACAAACACAATTATCCAGAGATCTGGTATATGTTAAAAATAATCTTTCCAAAGTGAAATTGATATTATTGTATCTCTGTCCTCTTCCAAAGAAGGTGGAAAATTCTGTAGATATCTTTTTGTTCAAGAGGCTACACCTTCCACATATGGAATATTGTGGCAATCCATTTACTAAATGACACAAAAGATATCCTGGTTCCAGTGGGACCAGATTAAGTAAAGACTTGAAAGTTCCTAGTTGTGTCACTAGCAGCTTTAATATCTGAAACTTGTCCTCAGAAGACCCCATTATGCTACAGGGATCTGTGGTAGAAAAACGCATACCTCAAGAGCAAGACCCCAAAGAGTATTGTAGTTTAGACCCCGGATGTTCTAAGGAGCAAGGCCATGGAATGTGAGGTAGAGAATTTACATACCACTTAAAACAGTTTCTGTCATGCATCAAGAATTTAATCATTGATATTATCATCAGAAACCAGATTCTATCAGAACTACCAAGTCCAATAGCAGTTGGGCTCACCAGAATAGTGTAGTAGAGGTGACGTTTATGGTCCTTCATAATATTACAGTATGATTCACTAACATAATAATTCAAGTGCATCACTTATTTGGTTGTCCATATTTACTGTCAAGCTTTCATATGCCTATGAGTTGATAGAAAATACTATGATTTGGGTGAGATATGTATGATTAAGGCACATATGGTATTTGAGAGAATATAATCATGTAATGAAGAGAACACCAAATAAGGTATGCTCAGATGTTTAAATATGCGATATAGTTCGAAAGTACTGCAGGAAGCCACAGGAGTCCCACGAAGAAAGTGGTAATTACACAATTTTATGTCAACTCGAAGTTATCTAAAAGTTTAGGGGTGGTATCCAAACTGTCAATCGGGTCACACACTGGTGATCCCTCCTTGTGGTAATGGCCTTCTCATAAGGCAGGCCAGTGGCCATGGCCTTCTCATAAGGAAGGCCAAAGGAACTTCCCCACCTCTCTGCTACTGACCCTGACAGCTGCTAGAGCCCTACCGTGTTTCCATTGGCTTTCGATCCACAGGACTTCGCACCCACCGGCCTGTGATGTCTGCATTCTCCATCACTGCATGCGGCTGCATGACTCTGATGAGGGACTCAGGCAGTATTATTGGAATTACGGACTTGAGTTGGATTGGGCTGAGATGTCTTCTTGATATATAACTACTTCTTGAAAGAAAACCCTCTCGTGGGTTTGTGCGTGTTACTGGATTTGTTTTTTCTAGTCAACCCAACCAAAGAAAGAAGATGTTAAGGTGGCAGTGCCAGTACTCAGTCCTGGAACTCCTAGACCCCCAAATAATGAATGCAACTCAATATCCAAAGGATGATTGATGTCACCTCTAGCAAAAGACCTTAGAGTTAAGAAAGGAAAGAAAGGATTCACTACCATCTAGTCAGTTATGATTCATGATGGCTCTAAAAAGGTTCTCAAGGTTTTACTGAAGCAGATGGTCTTATCTTTCACCAACGGAGCTACTGATGAGCTTGAACTACTGGTCTTATGATTAGCAATCCAATGCTTGCTCAGTAGGGCCATCGCGGCCCCAGAATAGCACATAATATTTTTTTTCTATCACCTTAGCTAGAGCAGCTTTTAATACCTGGTTTTTCATTCTTATTAGTATTGCTGTCATACTACGAATATGTGCTCCTTCGTAAAAAGAACCAGAATACGCCTTAGAAGCAAGCACGTCAAGATCTATTCCACATATGTTGGGCATTTTATCAGGAGGGACCATTCCCTGGAGCAGCACCATATGCTTGCTAAAGGCAAAGGTCAACAAAGTGGGTTGACACAATGACGACAACAGTGGGCTCAAATATCACCACAATTGTGTAGATGGCGTGGGACATGGCAGTGTGTCCTTCTGTCATACATAGGGTGTCTTTGGATCAGAACCAACTCCACATAGCCTGACAAGGACAGACAATTACATGCATGTAGGATATAAATGGCTGCTTCTATGTATTTAGACAGATAAGAAACACTCTGTTTTACAACTTAATTCTGAGAAACTGGGAATGGTTTTCTAAACTTTCGTTCATCTTTTTGTGTCCCTCAAAAGGGTGGGAAAAAGAGTTAAATATAATTTATGTCCACCATTTTAAAATGAGATGATTTTAATGCCTTGTACAAAATACTAGCCTACTAGGTAGGTTTTTCTTTTCCTTTAGATAAGTACATTTCCTATTATGCTGTTTAAAGAATAGATGCCTATTACATTACAGAAAAAGACAAAAGAAAACTTGAATTTAAGCAAAACAGAATGGTTGATATTTCTTTTAAAATTTTATGGAGAGCATTTTAACAAGTCATCCTGAGACTCATCTGATTTCCTCAGGAATTATAACTTTGACTTATTATTCACAGTTGATTAGAGATCACACATCTTATAACTGTAAAGTTAAGGTTGATTTGTTAAAAAAAAAACAGGCATCTGTGAGTATTTTACCCCATTGGATTAAAAAAAATAACCTCCAAAGTTTATAGTTTTAGTGCCCTGTAGGATATTAATGAGTTTTGAAAAAACTAAGCAATCTTATTTCCACATTTGCTTTCTCACTGACCTTATAAATCTGAATTTCTCATATCCTCACTCAATTACTTTTTGTCACACTGTGAGTTCCTGTATTAATGAATTAAGTAAATTTTGATGCATCCTGACCATATGAATGAGCATTATTTTTTCAGCAGTTTGACAATTATGCATTTACATGATATTGAATTGTTCTATGTGGTTGATATATATATATATAATACATATATATTCTCCTTTATCTTATATTTACCTTGGCTGGTAGGCAAAAGCTTAATTTAATCTAAAATCAACATGGTAAAGTTCACAAATGGATACCAGGCAATAACATTCTGTTTCATACTAACTGTTGTTAGGTACTGTTGAGGCAGTTTCAACGTAAAGCAACCCTGTGTACAATAGAATGAAATATGTTCAGGTTCTAGAGCATCATCATAATTAATATTTGTTTGAGTTCATGTGGCAGCCACTGTGTCAATATATCTCACTAAAGTTCTTCCTCTTTTCTGACTCTCCACTTTACTCATCAGGGCTTCTCTTCCTACAGACTAATTGCCTCCTGGTGACACGTCCAAAGAACAGGAGACAAAGTCTCACAATCCTTGCTTCTAAAACATACTCTGGCTGTACTTTGAACACAAATGTGTTCACTGCTTGGGGAATCCATGGAAAGTTATCACTGATCTTAAAAACTATAAGCTCCATTGACTGCTCTGATTGGGATCAAATGAGGTCTTGAACCAAATGGGGGAAACAAAGTAGAACAAAATTCAAAATAATAGAAAAATCTAGACTTCCTGGATTAATAGAGGCTTCTAGAACCCTGGAAACTATGACTTTTCATTGTCCTTCAAACCTAGACATCAACTCACCCCAAGAAATCATCTTCTACTCAAATGATAGGCTTACAAAATGAACAATGTATTGGCTTATAAAATGAACCACAAGGTCACCAGTACAAAAACACAACCCACACTACAGGAAAAAGCAGAGGCTTTCTACTCTGATAAAGTGTAGTGTTGGAAACCCATAGGAGGCTGTTCTACCCTGCCCTATAGTGCTATGAGTGGGAATCAAAGTGTCTTAAAGTGAATAATACCATTCATGAGAAATATCCTACATGAAACAGTCAGCCATAGAAGACCAAAGAAAACCTACCCTGACACTAGGATCAGAAGTCAGGAAACAGCGGTGCCATGAGTTGGAATGAAATGGCAGTGAAGTAGGTATATATTTGTTACCAAAAAGAATTGTGCACTAAGGAAAATATTTCAAGAAGAGCAAATGATCAATAATTGATGATATTGAAGGAAGAAATCCAATCTTCACTGAAGGCATAAATAAAAAGCATGGTTCCATAAATGAATCGAATAGTCATCTAAATGTTCCAAGTGACTGATAGAGTAATAGAAGCACTCACTTGTCTATGCCAAGAATTCTGGAAGACAACTACTAGACTAACCGACTAGGAAGCTTCATTTTGTGCTAACTCCCCAAATAAAAGTAGGCCAACAGCATGTGGAAGTTATTGAAAGGTATCATCAAAATCACAACTAAAATGTTAAAGAAAATTCACACACATTAAGTGCAGTATCTTCATAAGGAATCGATCTTTATTCAACAAAGAATGTTGAAAGAAGAATATAATTTATCTGACATCAGATAAATATTGACTGGAAAAAGAATACCAGAATGATGCTTACTTGTGCTTTATTGGCTACAAAAGCATTTGGCTGTGTAGACAATAAAAATATTGATTACATTGAAAAAATGCAATTCCATGACACTTAACTGTGCTGACGAGGAACCTGTGTGCAGACCAAGATGAAGTCGTTCAAACAGTACAGCGATGTCAAGTAGTTCGACATCAGAACTGATGCCCATTGGGATAGGACCCATCACGACACGTATTCAATCTGTGTGCTGAGCAAAGAATCCAAGAAACTGGGCTATTAAACGTTGAATTTCAGGATTGGAAGAAGTTTTATTAATAACCTGAATTATGTAGATTATAAAACTTTACTTAATGAAAATAAGGAGAATCTTAAGCACTTAGTAGTGAAGAATACCACAGACAGAGACTAAAGCTCTTAACATACATTACAGCTCAACATAATGAATGCAAAAATTTTCACCACGAGAACAATACAAAATCCTGATAAACAGATAAGGACTGAGATTTTAACAATTTATTTTTGGTGGGATCCACAATCAACACTTATGGAAACAGCAGTTGGGAAATCAAACAACCTCAAATAGAAATTCCACAGAATCCAACAATCCTTTGCTGGGTACATGTGCCCAGAAATCAGTTACAATACTAAAGAGCATATGAATACACATGTTCATTGCAAAAGCGTTTACAATAGCAAGAAAATGGAAACAACCTAAATTCCCACCAGCAGAAGAATGGATAAAGAAATGTTGGCAAATATGCACAATGAAACACTATGCATTACTAAAATAAATAATAAAAAATCATGAAACTATGCAGCACCTCCTGTCATGAAAGGCCCTGAAATGAGACCACTATTGTGTGTCTTGGGGTACAGGTGGGGGTTGGGGGAATGAGGGTGAGGGAAGTGGTACAGAATTTCACTTCCTGTATGAATGCGCTATGAATTAAAAAATGCATGGCCTTTCAAGGCAAAGCATGCATGAGTTTAACTGTTCCCCAGTCTTGTCCCACCGCTTATATTTAATTTGTATAACTTCTTTATCCACCACCCTATTGATCTTTCACAACACAGCGGTTTGAGGAATCTGGTCTGAAGAACTCTCCTCCTGGTCGCTTGCTCTGTGCGCTGCAACAAGTTCCTGTCTCTTCCTGAAAGGCTTACAAGCAGGGGCTGGAAGTGCGTGTGCTCTGCACGGTGCTCTACGTTTGTTTCCATTACATAAAGAAGCAGCAATGGGCAAAATGCTGAATGGCCTATGTGGTAGGCACAGTAATGACATCGAACCCTCTCTGGAAGGCGATTTTTGCATATTATACTTAATGTTAAGAGGCAACAAGCAAGGTCATACATAAAGTTTTAAGGCTGTCAATTAGGCAGATTTTCTTAGATTTTCTGGATAGACTTGATGTTATCATAAAACGCATTAAAATTGGAAGCATAAAGCAAAAGAGATGATGATAGAGTGATAAACATTCAAAAGATTAAAGTATTCATTACTTGCTTTGAGGATGGTAGCAGGGTTTGAGCCAAGGAAGCCTCTGAATCTAGAAAAGGCAACAAAATGGATTCTTCCTGTATTTCAA
The DNA here is from genome assembly GCF_050624435.1 of Tenrec ecaudatus. NCBI lineage: Eukaryota > Metazoa > Chordata > Mammalia > Afrosoricida > Tenrecidae > Tenrec > Tenrec ecaudatus. The sequence goes on from NC_134531.1 coordinate 120,934,295, forward strand.
CTACTATGCCAACTAGTTCATTTTATCCCTGTGTGTTTGGCTGAGTTCTTTAGGAAGGCAAAACCAGTAACAGATAAATATATGTTTATATATGTATATGTATATGTATGTATATGAGGGAGTACTCCCCCCCCCCAAAAAAAAAAAAGCCAGAATTGCCCTGGGCTTGGCGAAGTGAAGCTTTTGTTGCATGCATTTTTCCAGCTTTGGGAACTTCTTGCAACTTGTCAGAATGAGTCAGTGTATCCAGTGTCATCGCTTGGGAAGGTTCTCTCTGATCACAACGAATTTGTTCATAAAAGCAGGTTCGCTTGAAAGTCATTTTTTGTGATGGCCAATATGAAAGAACAGTGTGTGGCTGTGAAATCTGGTTTCCTGCTTCAGAAAAACTGTTGTGATGTCTAACTCAGTTTACAAGGACAGCACTATGAGGGAAAAACAAAAAAACCCCTCAAGTGTATGAATGATTTTTTCATTTCAAAAAAGGTGAAATGTCCATTGATGATAAACAACATTCTGAACATCTATCAGCTTCCTGAACAGACATTTAGAATTTGTTCTACTGGGTCAGATTGTTAATCAAGCTTTCTATTTAGAGGTTCTGAAAAGATTGTGTAAGAGTGTATGACAAAGAAAGCTTAATTTGTGGTAGATGGGGGGACTGGTTTGGCCACTGACAATGTACCATCTCATGCAGCCATCTCAGTGCATCAGTTTTGGGCAAAAAAGAGCATGCCTCCCTTTCCCCACACACCTTACTCACCTAACCTGCTCAGTGTGACTTCTTTTGTTTCAGTGAATCAAGAGGGTCCTGAAAAGAGTGATTTGACAATATAGAAAAGGGGAAGAAAAAGCGAGGGAAGTGCTGTCGGTCATCCAAACAGATGAGTTTGAAAAATGTTTCCAAAATGGAACAAAAAAATTGACAAATGTATTAAGTATAAGGGACAGTACTTAGAAGGTGATAAGGTTTTTTTGTTAAAAAATTAATACATAACTTTGGAAAAAAATTCTGGTTTGGGGAGCGTACCCTCTCGTGTGTGTGTGTGTCTAGAAAGTGGCTCACACAATTGTAGAAGGGGGAAGTCCGGGCTGACTGAAGACTGAAGTGCATGGGTCTTATGTTAAGCTGGAGCCTTTCCTTTACTCGACTAGTTACCACAGCTGACCAACGAGGAAGCAGGAAACAAACCAAAAAGCAGGAAGACAAAGCAGGAAGACCGTGACTGGTGGTCATGTAGAACATGAATCAAAGCTTGGCAGTAAGGTGACAGGTCAAGGGACAGGCTCTGATAAGTCCCAAGGCTTTCAGGTAATAGGATGGGCTGCTGGCAAGAGGTAGATGTCCCAGATGCGTGATATGGACCAACAGGAATGACTTGGCAGTGTTTCCTGAGATTTAAAGTAAGCCACATCTCTGAGTAAACATCATCTGAGCCACGGGTTGCACTGCGCTCTAATCTTCCTATAACTGCTTGAATGCTTACAGTAGATCCTATCATGCAGTTGATTATGTGAGATCAGGTCATGGGGGAGGCCTCCACTGCCAAACTACTGGAAGTTCTAGGCCAGCCAAGTTGACACAATACCTAACTGTCATACCCCATGAATCACTTTTCAGACTTCTGACCTCCAGAACCATAAGATGATGCATTTATATTGCTTAAAGACACTAAATTCATGGTACATAGTTATAGGCCTCAACATCTGATTTGAGACAGCTCTATGCCCTCTAATTGCCCTCACTTTGAAACAATTGAACAGACTCTTTACAACAAATTATTCATCTGAGTCACTTTCTATTACTGTATGTACAGTTGGTAAATCATTGAGAAGTTAGGACCTTTTCTGGCCTTGAAGTAAGGTTAAGGGAGAATGTATGCACTTGGTCTGACTTACCTACACATTTTTAAAAACTCATTTGGGAATAGATCTTCTTTGTAACTAAGGAACTTCCTATATTTTCTTACAGCATCAAAAATCGACTGCCAGTGAGTCAATTCTGCCATACAGCGACTATGAATAGTACTTCTGAGACTAGATGTTTTTGAGATTAGACAGTCTTATTTCTCCTGGGATGGCTCATCTGAGTCAACCTGTGATAAGCAGTATAATACCTAAGACACAGCACCATATAGAAAAATTAATAAAATTTATTTTTCTACATTGTTTTCTTGGTGTGACACTGAAATGGACAGACTTTAAGAGTTCCAAGTGTGTTAGGTTACTCATAAAGTAATCAGACCCAAGAGAAGTTTCATCTAAGAAATGGTTCTCTCAGAAGCCATTGCCTATTTACCCCATTTTGATCTTCTCTTTATCCAGGAACTAAAACAAGGAGCTCAAATTCCTGTAGATGAGTAGACTCTTATACACAATTTTTGGATTGGGGTATTGAAATAGAACATGTATCCATCGAAATATCAATGCTGATATCCCCATCAACTCATAAAAGAAACAACTCAAAAAATAGGGACTTTAAATTTCTTCTTAGATCATTTCCCCTCTGGCTTCCCATGGTCTCCATTCCCAGAGCATGATAACAATAACTTAATTTAATTAAGTCTGAGCTAAATTTGCTTAAAATGTCAGAGCTGTTCTTTCCAGCATTTGGATGTTTTCAGTAGCTCCCCGCTGTTCTGTAAGCTCACTGTGAGTCAACAGTCACTTGGAGGCAACAGATTCCTCATGTGGGGGTGCTACTCTGACCTGTTTATTGAGTGACATGAGAGGGGGCCAATTCTGAGTGGGGCCCAGAACAGGTGCAGTCTCTGCAACAGGCTCAGGCTGCCGCTCAAGCTGCTTTGCCACTGGGGCATATGATCCAGCTGACCCAATGGTGATAGAGATGTTCCTTATAGACAGAGATGCAGTGTGGAGTCTGGCCTGTCAATCAGGTCACAGCCTGGTGCCCCCCCCCCCCTTTGTGGGCATGGCCTTCTCATGAGGATTCCAGATCTTCCTTTCTTCTTTCTCTCTGCGTGACTTTCTTGCTGACACGCTGTGAGGAGCTACACTCAGAGAGCTGGAGGACCATCATGCCAGCACTGAGATGTTTCCACTGCCACTGGATCCACAAGACTTTCCATCTACTGGCCTGTCATCTTCCTGCATTCGGCATCATTGCATATGCTGTGTGAGTCTGAAGAGGACTTTGTGGACTGGTATCAGACATATGGGATAATATCAGTCTTATGGACTTGATCTGGAGTGGCTGGGGATGTTTTCACAATATATAATTACTCTTTGATATACAGCTCATTCCTACACATACATGAATCTCCTTGGATTTGTTTCTCTAGTCTACATGGTCTAGCACACAAACTGAAAAAATAATTATTCTTTACAAGTCCTAAACTTTAAATAAATCAATGGGTACATAGCAAAAATAAATAATGAATAAAACAGTCTTTAATAAAAATATTACCATAGTCCATAATTAAGGTTCCAATCAATAGAAATATACAAAAATCTTAAATTTCTCTGGAATATTACATAGGACAATAGAAAAATGTACTGGAAAAATATTTGAGATATTCTGAATGAAAGAAAAATGTTGGGACCCAGAGGGAGGATATTAATTGATTTATGCTTTATAGATATTTTGAACCAAATAAAACAAATTTGACCGAGTTTAAAATACTGTTCCAAGGCCCTCCATCCATAAACTATCTTACATTTTCTACTAAGTGCCTCTCCATATGACCTACTATTACTGATTAAAGGGATATTTGGAGTAACAACCTTATATGTAAATAAGGACAAATATTTATAGAGATGGACAGTCCCTCACTGAAGGGCAACATGGAAGGATGCAGTTTAGCACTAACGAAACACATAGCTATCCTCTAGTTGTTTAATATTTCCTGCCCTTACTATTAAGTTATCAAACTTAAGGTAAGAGTGCCCCTCTCAATCACTGCATGGATACTCAGGCACACTGAGGCAGGCAGGCGATGGGGAGCGGTTAAAAGGTCATTTAGTACATCGCTGGAAGTTGAACTAGCTTGTAAGTGAGAAATACTTAAGGGCTACAACCATCGGGTCTCTCGGTATTTAACTGATTTTTTTTTTACCTGCAGGAATACCAGAGTGATGAATGAATTTTACATGACCTTTCTTGCCATGGTCTTGTCGTTTCTAGGAAGTGTTTGGGTGGTACTATGCAAATGAGATGATTGAAGACATAGAAAGAAAGAAACTGAACAGGATGTCAGAAGAGTCCTTGACATTTGCTCTTGAACCTAGAGAGAAAAAAAAAATCACTGTCATCAAGTTGATTCTTACTCATGCAACCCTATCTATGTTTTCAAAATGGCATAAATTTGTATAGGTGTAGACAGTCTTAGCATTCTGGGAGGAGGGGCTGTTTAGTTAAACCACCTACCTTTGGGTTAGCATTCCCATATTTACCCAAAAGTACAATGAGGCCACCTTTGAACACAGAGTAGCTAAAGTGAATTTAAAAGTAATGAAATAATAGAGCTGAACAGAAAATTTCAAAGGGAAGCTTGAGAGGACAAAGTAAAAGATTTTAAAGAAATGTGCAAAGACCTGGAATTAGAAAACCAATGAGAAGAAGTCAATGAATATGGCCCCTCTAGCCATAAGTCCTTATGTGACATATTAATGTACTGATGCATTATAATTATGTAGTTTGGCAGATAAAGGGAGCTCACTCTCACTAAGAATGAAAGACGCGAATAGACCACATGCTTTGAATCGAGGACCCATTCACAGGGAAAGTCTTACGCACAGGAGACAGAGAGAGAGGTCTGTGACGTTTAAAACAGGAGGAGACGATGGCTAGAGGAAACAGTACGCAGGCATTGCAAGAGGAGTGGGAGGGGTGGACTTCTTGCCTCACAGAGCAGGAGAGCTAAATGCCTTGGGAATGAGGCTTTCTAGCTGAGTAGGGTAACTTGGGGCACTCCATGGCAAAGCTAAAAGGGCTCTGTAAAACTGTCTCAATAGGGCCCAGTGGCAGGAGGCCCCTCTACAGAGTCACATGGCCACTGGTGAGAAGCGGACCTGAATGAGAAGAGTATCCTGATTTTTACTGACCTTTAACTGTAACTTCTTACTTTCCAAACAATAGCTGTACTTATGAATGCAATCTGACTTCTTGTGGCTCTTAGCAAACCAAAAGAGAACCAGAGAGTGTTGTGGCAGTGATGGCTGATGGATGTCAGAATGTTAGCGAAGTAATTGATGAGAGGCAGTGTGTCTACCAGATATCAGTCAGGCTTAGACGTTGGTCTTGATTCTCCTCCCTACTCATAAAAACAGTTGAGGTTAAATGCCCCTACCACACCATTTTTAACATGTATCCACCAAGTTCATATGAAGCGTCCCCTTTTTATCTGACAGGGAAGGGGAAGTACAATCATTATGAATGTTGCCCTCTGTCCTCCATAAGAACTGATGATTCAACACACTTTAGTCAGACTTACTGCCATTGAGTCACTTCTGCACATAGGACAGCGTAAAACGGTACTCTGGGTTCCTAAGACCGTAATTGTTAAGGAGTAGAAAGCCAAGTCTTTTTCCCATGAGTAGCTGGTGAGTTCAAACATCTGGCCTTGTGGTTGGCAGTGTAACATATAACCCCTATGCTACCAGAGCTCCTGTGAAAATGCACTGCCATGGGGTCAATTCCAAAGCAGCCCCCTGTAGTACAGAGTCAACCTACCCCTGTGGGCTTCTGAGGCTATCCATCATTACAAATTTAGAAAGCCTCGTCTGAGTCCCACAGAGCTACTGGTGGATTGTAATCACTGACCCTGTGGTGAGCAGCCCACTGAGTAACCCACAGGCCACCAGGGCTCCTTACTGTATCAGCACAAACTCAACCACAGGAAAGACTTCCAGCTCCCTCCAGCCTTCCCTAGAGTCCCCTGTCTCATCAGAGGCAAAAAACAAAACAAAAACTAAGCAGGCATTTGTGAAGGTCAACACCCAGGTTCATTAAATAATAAAGTAATAATTATAGTATTTCAAGGATATTGAATCTATATATTGAAAACTATAAAACTCGGATGAAAGAAATCAATTTATATATCCCAAATATAGTATGGCTAGGAATCAATCAACACTATTCACTAAAGTAGAAAGTCAATATGATCCTAACCATATCTTAGAGGATACGAGATAAATAATTTGGAGATGAAAAGAATGGGACCAATGGTGTCAGGGGGACAAAGCAGAAGGGGAGGTGGGAGAAAGGAAATAGGGGCAGGACCAACTGTGCACAAAGAAACAAGTGATCCAAAATCAGTGGCAAGGAGGGTGTAACAGGGCTGGTAGAGCTTGATCAAGTGCAATGTAACCGAGGGGAATTACTGTAACCCAAATGAAGTCTGAGCCTGATAGTGGGGCAAGAGGAAAGTAAAAAGAAATAGAGGAAATGACTAGCAGTCAAAGGGCATTTATAGAGGTCTAATTAAAGGCATGTACATATGTAAATATATTTTTATATGCTGATGGGGAAATATATCTATTTGCATATATTTATAGGTTTAGTATTAAGATAGCAGATGGACATTGGACCTCCACTCAAGTACTCCCTCAATGCAAGAACCCTTTTTTCTATTAAACTGGCATTCCATGATGCTCACCTTCCTGACACAATCGCTGAAGACAAAGCGGGTGCATAAGCAAATGTGAAGAAAGCTGATGGTGCCTGGCTATCATAAGATATAGCGCCTGGGGTCTTAAAGGCAAAGAAATGACCATCTAGCTCAGAAGCAACAAAGCCCACATGGAAGCATACCAACCTATGTGATCATGAGGTGTCAAAGGAATCAGATATCAAAGAACAAAAAATCCTATCATTGAGAATAAGGCACAGTGCAAAGTGGGAACCTAAAGCCCTTCTGTAGACAACTGGATATCCCCTTACAGAAGGGCCTCAGGGAGGAGATGACCCAGTCAGAGTGCAGTGTATCAATGGTGAGACAACTTTCCTCTAGTTCTTAAATAATTCCTCCCTCTGCCACTATCATGATCCCAATTCTACCTTACAAATCTGGCTAGACCATAGGATGTACACAGGTAGAGATTGGAACTAGAAACACAGGGAATCCAGGGTGATGATCCCTTCAGGACCAGTGGTGAGAGTGGTGATTCTGGGAGTGTGGAGAGAAGGTGGGGTAGAGGGGGGGAACCGACTACAAGGATCTAACTATAACCCCCTCCCTGGGGGATAGACAACAGAAAAGTGGGTGAAGGGAGATGCCGGACAGTGTAAGATATGACAAAATAATAATAATTTATAAATTATTAAGGGTTCATGAGGGAGGGGGCTTTAGGGAAGGAGGTGAAAATATAAGGAGCTGATACCAAGGGCTCAAGTAGAAAGCAAATGTTTTGAGAACAATGAGGGAAACAAATGTACAATTGACACAATGGATGGATGTATGGATTGTGATAAAAGTAGTATGAGCTCCCATAAAATGATTAAAAATATAAAAGAACCTATGAGGAAAATAAAATTTGTTTGATGAAAAAAAAAATGGATGGAGAAACTATTGTAAATTGCTGTGATAAATGAAAATTACTTACAAGCTACACTCTGGCTTTCTATATGATAAAAGCGATTCCTTCTCCATAAAGATATATGCTGAGTAAATTTGATTGTGTCACTGAAAAATCGTGCATGATACACCTTTTTCCCATGATGAATAATCAAAATCCATAAAGATATTATAGGACACCCCTTCTGCTGCCACCCTTCCAGCAATAAAACAAAAACCAGGAACAGGAGGCAGTAAGAGGATGCAGCAGAGAATATTTCAATTATTCAAAAAATAAAAGGATACCAGGGAGAATTACCAAATAGGCAAGGTAAGCATTGGCTTACTTGTGCTTGTTTATTAATCACATGGGTTTTGTTAAATTGTTTATTACAGATTAGTAAGTAAACAGAAGCCATTTGGTGTGTCTCTTGCTTCCAGCATGCTCTATTGCTATACTGGAGTAGACATTTGACACGTGGCTTTGATTACGGAGGAAACTGATTTGGGCAAGGAGAGAATAGACACCAGCCAACCCAAATGCAGAATACTTGATGTGGTGAAAAATAATTGAAATTGTTCACTACAGATTAAAGGTAAGCATAAGTAAGCCACCCCCACCCCCCAGTTTATTGGGTAATCTGACACTGGCCTAGGGGAGGAGACATAAACCTTGATCTATTGAGCAAGCAGATATATTAATAACACTTTTAATTTGTTCAAATCATATATTCTAGCACACACATTCAATCTTTATGGAGCAAGCAAAATGCTTCAAAGTTGAGTGTCTCCACTTGTTCAGAATGCCAAAACAAAGTCAAGAAAATTGGAAAAGATAAAATGTGAAATACACTGTACGTCTAATGTATCTTCAATAGCACATATATCCTAATGGTCTTTGGCACTTGATTATAAACAGAAATAGTACACTCAGTAAGAAGTGATTGAAAAATTGCCCAAAGTGCTTTATTGGCTTCACCTGAGTCTTTGAACAGTGACAAGTAATGAATTCCATTCTTGACACACACACACACACAAAAGCAACACTATTAAAATGCCAGCTATTTACTTTCAAATCAATTATGTCACCTTTCAGGTTTCCTTCTGTAAATAAAATGAGTTGGGAGCTGGAATAAAGCTAAAGTTGTTCTTTATGTTATGCAAGGTCCAAATAGATGGCACCTTGTCGTGGAATCATTTAGTCTACCTTTGCTACAGGTATTATCAAAGTGGAGTAACAGTAGCACTCACATGTCAGCACTGATATGTTTTACAAGTTTGTTTCTGAGTTATGAAGTAGTTCACCATCCTATTACCTCAACCCTGTGCAGATCTTAACAGTTAGAATTAGCCATGCTCACTTCTATGTCCTCCACAGAGACAAAAGGATGATCACTTTTATATTAAGTACATTTCCTGGAACTGCCCTAGAGACTGGAGTGGCTGCTGCAGGTGTTAATGAAGCTTCACTTAATTTGATACATACCCAAATTACCCTATTTGATGCAATAGAATAGAACCAGCAAGATCTCTGGTGCCTAAGAACAGTGACGGCTTCTCTAATTTAGACATGACATCGTCAAGTCTGCTATTCTCCAGGAAAGGTTCATTAGTATGTTGTTCTTGGATGTGTTGCTGGAGTATTCAAATGTCCATGTCTCTAGCATTAGTGCTGAACTAACTAGAACCCCAAGCAATGAAAGTAAAGGAGATGACCAACGGCTGCTATGTAGTTCTCACTGCCCTTCTGTCAGATAAAAACTATCTGTTTGCCTGCCTATCCATCTCTCTAGCTACTATCTATCTATCATCTAATCTATATTATCTAATCTATTTTAACTATATATGCTTAACTATTATATATACATATATAATATATATAAAATATCAAACTCACTGCCAGGTTGATGCACAGGTAGAGGAATCTTATGCAGCTTTTCTGAGACTGTAAATCTTAATGGGAGCAGTTCATGACATTATTTTTGTTTCTGGCCAGGTCTGAGCAGTCTACTTGAGGTTAGTACACCCAGGCGTTCTCTTCTCTCTCTCTCTCTCTCTCTCTCTCTCTCTCTCTCTCTCTCTCTCTCTCTCTCTCTCTCTCTCTCTCTTTCTCCCTACCTCCCTCCCTCCCTCCCTCTCTCGCTCTCTCTCTCTCTCCCCATATATATCTATCTTTATATATATTTGTATCTACATCTAGGATTTAAAAGTTTTTAGGAAAAAATCATTATCCTTTCCTTTCATTTTGCCATGAACTCTTTGAATCCCCTTGGTATGATGCTTTATTTCAGAAAGACAGTCTGCTTTCACTCGGGTTTTTGTTGCTGTTAGTTGTCATCCAGCTGGTTTGGATCCATCCTAACCCTTTGTGCCACAGAACAAAACACTTCCTGGACCTGCATTATCCTCGACCTTGTTCTTATATCTGAGCTCATTGTTAGAGCCATGTGTCAATAGACTTCGTTGAGGGCCTTCTGCATTCCCCCCTGCCCCTCGGCTTTAGCAAGCACCATCCTTTGTCCAAGGACTGGTCTCTGCTAGTGACATCTCTAGAGAACATGAGACAAAGTAACCTCATCCTTGTCGCTCAGAAGCATTTTGGTTGTACATCTTCCTAAACATATCTGTTTGTTCTTTCAGCAGTCTAAGGTACTTTCAATATTCTTCATCAACCACATCGGTCAACCATATAGATACTTCTTTGATCTTCCTTATTCAATTTCCAATTTTCACATTCATATGAGACAATTGAAAATGTTTTGGCTTAGTTTGGGGCTGGTCCTCAATATCCTTGTTTTCAACACATTAAAGAGGTTTTATAATGCAGACTTATCCCGTACAATCTATTGCTTGATCAATTGATTGGATTTCTTTTTATTGAGATAGACATTATCCTATCAGACAGCATTGTGCTTCAAGATAGATCTTGAAATATCCTTTCTGACAATGAATACAATATCATTCACTTGATTGTGCCATGCCTGGCACAGTAAGTCATATCATTTTATGATTGAAAATTGCCAATATCAGTCCATTTCCATTCCCTACCACCGAGAATACCAGTCTTTATGGATTCCATTTCATTTTTAACAACTTCCAATGTTCCTACATTCATACTTTGTACAATACAAATTCCAATTTTTATATCTGTTGCTGTTTCTTCTTCCCACAAGTTGTCCCCCATCAGCAAACGAGCTCCTCAAGGCCCTGTGCCTCCCGGCGCCAGTCCATCCCTGCCATCCAGGTCGACTCTACTTTGAGAAGAGACTCGTCCTCTTCATATCTTGACTGCTTTCTGCTCTGAAGGATCCATCTCTGGCCAGTCTCTGATAATATTCTGTTTAGATTTATTAGGTTTTCAGTTAATGACAATTTCAGTTCTGTCCAAGGGGTCTTCAGTGGCTAATTCCTCTGAAGTAGACAGCTTATTCCATTTTGTTTTTCAACAGCACACACCCCACTGCTTTGTCTGTCGGTCTGTTGTACTCTGGTGGTCTCTGTGCTGCTGTGAGTCTGAAAGCTCTGCCATTTGTGTTTCAAATAACAGCCGACTCACCAAAGCGAACAAGTTTCAGCAGAACTTTCAGACTAAGAGCAGACTAGGAAGAAGGAATTTTCACTCATGGTGACCCATAAAACAAAAACTCCCTGTCATGTGTCATCCTCACAACCATTGCTGTGTTTGAGGCATTGACACTAATACGTTAATCCATCTGATGAAGGACCTTTCTGTTCATAACACACATATTTTAATTGGCATGTACCTTATAGTTAACCTGAAATTTTGGGGTTCCTAAAACTTATTACACATATTATTGATGATTATATGGTCAGCACACCTCAAGACATAGATACCCAATATAGACAGGTGAAAATGTTTATTATACTGGAAATGTATAGTATTATCCTTTTTATGATTTCTTATAGTATTATCTTTTGTAGGATTTGTTTGTGGATATGAAGTGTCTTATTTTCCTTATCTTGACAGTCTACTATAGCTCAAACCTGGGCTTGCTTATTTCCACATATTCTCTTGACAACCTTATTCTTCCTAAGTTTCCCATCATTTCCCAATCCTGAAATATAATAAACTAATTTCATATTCTCTCTTGCCTTTTCTGCTTTACACTGTATCCATCTTATATTTTCCAGTAAACAATTATATTTATTTATTTTGTCTCAGTTTTTGTTTTTTTCCCAAACCTATTCTTTTATCTTTGATTATGCCTTAAATCAGACTACTACATCAATTACAGAAGCTAGCTTGGTAGAAAGAAAAACTGCTCAGTATTGAGTTGAGAAATGTTTTATTCTTTTAGCCTACTTATTATTACATCATAACTTCAGGCCGGCTTAGGTAGATGGACATCACAAAGATTATTACTAAATTATTTTCTCCTCAAACTTGTGGAGGATTATATGTAGAAAAATAAGCATTTCACAATTTAAGAACTGTGCACAAAACTGTCCCGAGGATCTGATTGAGCTGAGTAAAATTAACTTTAAAAACTCAACAAAAAAGAAAAGACAAATTAAAGCTGGTTTTGGAAGGGCCTTCCTTATAATTCATGGGAAATTATTTCTTAAACCACTCATTTATTCTTAGGTAGAAAGCTTTCTTGTCACTTTTAATCAGGTACAAGAAATGTAAAAAAATCATAAATCTCCTTGGTATGAACTTAGTAATATGAAAAATCCATTGCAGTTATATTGTAAGTTTGTTTGTCGTTTGTATGTGGAGTGTTACCATTTCATTTTGTTCAGGAGAATTGTGCTTTTGGGGGTTGGCCATATTGACCTTGAGTTTTAACATAGTAAGAATTTGGCGGGGGGAGCGGTGGAGGGTGGGATATAATGAATTTTGAGTAAAGGGAACAAACAATCCCATATTTATAACATTTCAAATTTCTCATCCATTTATTCATGAATGTTTAGTGACCCCTGCCAGGCTCTATATCCAACCAAAGAGAAAATACATCTTCCTCTCCCTTGTAATCCTTCAAATAACATGCTATTAATTCTCACAATTGTGGAGTCACAGACATCTTTTAACTTCAATTCCAATTAAGTAATTCACTTTCCTCCTTGCATCATGCAGAACTGGAGCAGAGTATATCCCAGGCACATTTGTGATATCAATAGGCATTTACTACTCACAAAATAAACATAACAGGTATGAGTAGAATAGCAAAGAGAATCATCAGCCACAGTTCCCTGAAATTAAACTCAATCAATATCATAATCATATCCATGCATAACCTGCATGACACAGACTCAAGGACCCAAACTGGAGATTACATATATAATTTCCTTCTTGAAGTTGGATGCCTAAGATCTTGAGGAAAAATTAGGAACCCCATTTGCTAAACTGATTTATACTGAACTCCCACTCCATAAAATCTAAGTACTTCTGGAGCCCATTCATACTACAGGAGTTTAGAAATAATTGTGCAACATTTGTGACTTTCTCTAGGTATTTTAGAAAAATATACCCTATTCAAATGCTATAAATTGTCAATTAAAACCTTTGAAATACCATTTTATTATGTGATCCCATATTAACTGTGATACTTAGGTTTTCTCAATGAAACCTAATCAACTTGACTCCATAGGAACTTTAAGGGAGGGGGAGGAGTGGAGTTCAGCCAGTCAATCAGGGCGCAGCTTGATTGGAGGGCCACCAGATAAATGACTTTCTGAGGCTGGCCATCTCTCTCCCTACTGATCAGACTGGGAGCTGCTGCCGGAGCCAGTCCTTTGCCTCAACTGTGTGCTGTGCTAAGTATGCGGCAAGCCAATCTGGTGTAGCCATGCCGTGCATCCCTGGAGCTTGAGACTCCATCAGGACTGCCTCCCTATGCTCCCGCTCATTCTCATTTTCCTGATGTTACTGTCCACCCTGCTGTGTCTGCTGCTTAGAGGCAAACTCTGTTCCTCTTGCCTGAGGGCAGATTCCCTCTGCTTTCTTGACCTTGGAGGAAGTTGAGTTGAAGGACCTTCAGTGTATTAACTGTTTTAGAAAGGTGAGTTGAACTGAGCCCTCTGTACTGCCATGTGGATTAATTAACTGCTGTATTCCTTCTCACTATTTAAACATATATATATATATGTGTGTGTGTGTGTGTGTGTGTGTTTATAAAGATATATAATCAAAAGTGCCCTAGTTTTGTTGCTGTAGAGAACCCTGCCTAACACTTAACCAATACTTTATGTCACTTAAAAATATAATGTTCTTGACTGAATCCTCTCTTCCCTGTGACCCTTCTATAAGGGGATGTCCAACTGTCTCCACAGAGGCTTTGGGTCTCCATTCTGCACTCCCCCTCCTTCACATTGATAGGATGTTTTGTTCTGGGTCTTTGATGCCTGATACCTGGCCTCATCAACACCTAATGATCACACAGGCTGATGTGTTTCTTCCATGTAGGCTTTATGGCTTCTCAACTAGATGGCCATTTGTTTATCTTCAAGCTTTTAAGACCCTAGAGGCTATATCTTTTGATAACTGGGCACCATTAGCTTTCTTCACCACATTTGCTTATGCACCCCTTTTGTCTTCAGCGATCATGTCAGGAAGGTGAGCATCACAGAATGCTAGATTATTAAAACAAAGTGTTCTTGCAATGAGGGAGTACTTGAGTCAACGCCCAATGTCCATCTGCTACCTTAATACTTAACATATAAATATATGTACATAGATCTATTTCCCTATATTTATTTATAAATATATTTACATATGTACATGTCTATATTTAGACCTCTATAAATGCCCTTTGCCTGCTAGTTCTTTCCTCTATTTACTTTTAATTTCCTCTTGTCCCACTATCATGTTTTGCCTTCATTCGGGTTTTAGTAATACCTTTTGGTTAGATTGCCCTTAATTTGATAAGTTCCAGCAGGCTTCTTATGCGGTTCTCATCATCCATTTTAGATCACTTATTGTTCCCTTGTCCCTGGCTTGGTTGACACCCCCCTTCCTTTCTGCCACCTCCCCTCTACCGTGTACCCCCCAGAAAGTACAGCGCCAATGAAATATACAACTTTTCTCTGCTTCTTTAATACTTCCTCCTGGCTAGAGCAGAGCATGTACACTGCTATAGATACTAGCTGGAAATACAGGGAATCCAAGACATATAAACCCCTCGGGAACAATAATGAAAACAGAGATACCAGGAGGGGAAGGGGAAGGTGGGGGGAGAAAAGGGAAACCGATCACAATGATTTACATATAACCTCTTCCTAGAGAAATGGACAACAGAAAAGTGGATGAAAGGAGACTGTGGTTGGTATAATATATGGGGAAAATGATAAATAATTAAGGGTTCATGAGGGATAGAGAGTGTGGGAGGGGGGGGATGAGGAGCTGATACCAAGGACTCAAGTAGAAAGAAAATGTTTTGAAAATGATGATGGCAACATATAAATAAATATGCTTGATGCATTGGATGGATGGATGGATGATGATAAGAGTCCCCTATAAAATGATTAGTATATATATGTTCTTAAGTTTCAATTTAGTATTACATGTGATTACCAAGGGATATTATCAATAGCTTCAAATGAACAACATAAGTTCTGAATATCCAACGTGGCATTTTATTCCAATGTCAGTTGGTAATGATGAACTCCATGATTTATGTTTTTCTTTGTCAAAACATATGCCCTGGTTTATTAAACATGTTTTAGTGTGATGTAGCTTTTAAAATTTCACATTATTTGATCTCTATCAGTAAAAAAATACTCTAATTTACATTTGGACATAGCCATTAATCTCTAAAACAATGATTACTGACATTTAATAGACTGAATTACATGAAAACCATGGCTTAATTCTACTTTCAAGACTTCTTATCACATCTGTCCTACTCTATAGTTCTTCTATAATAAACAACAGAATTACTACTATTTGTAGCCAATGACAAATACAATAAGATTTCTACTATAGTAGCTGATCTGCTATTATAAACAATGATCTGCTAATTTAATAAGAAAGAACTAGGTGATATCAGTTATGTAATCCTATTTTACTACTATAAATCATAAGACACTTTCTGACTAATGAGAATTTTTGTTCTCATTGGATTCAACATTTTAACAAGCATAAAACTCAGAATTATATTAATCACATTTCTCTAGATATTGAGAAATATCTAGATACTGAGAAACCTTAAGGCATTATTATTTCTTTTAAATATAAATACTATTCTCTAAATTGATCTAATCTCCCAAGTCCTAAGGAGCAGCTCTGAGTGTCCTATGATGATTCAGAATCGACTTATATGGTGGGGGCTTGGGTTTTCTGTTTTATTTTGCTTCAGGGTTAGCCCCTAAAACAATTCTTTGAAGTCTCGTTCCTTGATCCCCATGTCATGCCGATGGTTAGCTGTCTTTCACAGGCCGTTCTTCTTGTTTTGTTCCTTTCTTTCTTTTTTAAAACTTTTATTCTCACATCTACTAACCAACGCTTTGATCCATGTAGTCACTTATTTCTTATGGATTATTCAAATTCATTTTTAACGAGCCTCTCTATTTTAAGCATTCTGTCCTCTTATCCAACTGCAGGTGTGTTGCATGTTCATCTTCTTAGTTGAAAGCTTATGTCACTGTCATTCAAACTCCATTAGTCCTGTGTTGCTTAAATATAAAGCTCCTTGATCATCTCCAAGGAACACTGCTGGTGTTGTGGGTTACACATCTGACTGAACCCTATAAAGTCAGCAGTTCAAAACCACCAACCCACAGAAGAAAGATTTGAATCTCTACTCCTATAAAGAGTTAAAGTGCTGCAAATTCCACAGGTGCAGATCTACCCTGTCTTATTGGGTTGGAATTCACTCAATAACATTGTGCATTGAAGACAAGGTCCAACTACTTAGTAAATTGGGGAGGGAGAAGAAGAAGAAGAAGAAGAAGAAGAAGAAGAAGAAGAAGAAGAAGAAGAAGAAGAAGAAGAAGAAGAAGAAGAAGAAGAAGAAGGATATATTTCAGCCTTGGAAAACCTATGAGACATGTTTTTGCTTTACAGGGTTTCTATCAGTCAAACTAACTTCACAGCAATAGGTAGAAATAGGATTTTTAGAAATAGTGGAGCTTCCATTTGACTGAGTCTTGAAAATATAAAAAAATGCAGCTCAAACTCACCAGTCTAGCACTCAAAGTCCAATACACTCTGAACCCAAACTCTGCCATGCTTTGTTCAAAATACAAGTCATAATTACCCTGTTCTTACTTTTCCTTCCAGGCTTTTCCCTTTGACATCCCACATGCATTTAATCTCTTCACATTCTCTTTTTTATAACACAATCTTCATATTTTATTCAATATTATGCTTCTCTGAAAATTATATACCTGTAAGAGCTTTCTCTTTTCTCTCAACTCTTAAAAAGCTTTATATTTTGTGTTACATGAAACAAAATGGCTCTTTCCAAGTCCTTCATGTGTGATGTATAGACCTCAAAGCTATGGGTATCACATTCTCCTTTTTTCTGACACAGAGCATTAACTGGAGGTAATAGATCAATATAAAACAATTTTTAAAAATAAACAAGCAAACACCTCACTGCCATTGAGTCGATTATTACTCTCCGAGATCCATCTAGACAAAGTCAAACTGCCTCTCGGAGTTTCTGAAATTTTAAAATCCTAACAGGGGTAGACAGATGCCTCTTCCTGTTGCAGTATTTGACAGGCTCAAACCACTGGCTCTGTGGTTGGCAGTTCAATGTATAAGCCACCACAGCACTCTCAGAGGTCTGATACAGCCCACGGCCAAATACTACATTTTTTTAAAATGTGGGAAGGACGTTTCATTGGGAAACAACCATGCCTATTTGTTTATGTGTTGTTGATGTCATTGACTGCTATGGTAACAGAGATGAGTTACCTGAAGCAAGCCTCTATGAATCACAAAGTCTAAAATATTTAGTTTCTAGTCTTTGACAGAAAACCTTAGTTGACTTTTGAAACAATGTGCTAAAAGAAAGTAGGGTAAACATTGTTAGGGTACCTGAGAGTTTTTTTCAAGGAGAAACAAGCCCTGCTCATCTGTTTCCACTTCCAGTCCCACGCTGCTTTTGATGCTGGCTCACCAACCCGGTCTATAAAATAATCTCTGGTTCAACCATCAGAAATGAGATTCTGGTACAGTGGCTCTCAGGAGCACACCTGCTTATCGACATTTATAGTGAGAAGCATTGGATAAATGTCTGCAGTGAATAGCTAGGAAAACTGCTGATCCTCATGCATGGACCCTGACAAGTGACAGCTGCCAGTCGGCCAGAAATCAGACAGGAGCACAGGGTGCCAAGCCGTCCAAATGACGATGGCAAGGCCTCTGATGAACCACGCGAAGCCCTTTCAGCAAGAAAAATCTTCTCAGATGCCAGAAATGTACATTCAGCTGACTCGTCTTGTCAAAATAAAAGTGATTTGGGAAATTTCAAAATGTGAAGGGAAAACAAAAAATAGGTCTGCTCTAAGCAAAGAATTTAAAATAGTGCTATTGTCTGGAAACGAAAAGAACTATTGTACTTTCATGTCAGAATTCCCCATTAAAATATATACAAATCGATACATTTGAAATAAGTATATGTATACACATATGTATACTTATTTCAAATTTTTACATTTGCATATATTTTCATTTGAAATCTTCATAAAAATTGCGTGCAGTTCTTTGGCTATCCTAGACACATATATTTTGATGCTAATGTAATATTTTAGTGACTAAAACGCTCATATTACAAGCATCATAGAAACAGCATATTTTGGTTATTGGTAGGTGCTGTCAATTGGTTCCAACCCATAACCACTCTGTGTACAACAGAATGAAACAGTCCAGTCCTGCACACCCTCACAATTATTCTACCACTCGAGCCCACAGTTGAAGACACTGTGTCAGTCTTTCTCATCGAGGGCCTTCCACATACGTTCCTTCTCCAGAGGCTGGTCTTGCTTGATAACATGTCCAGAGACCTGAGATGCAGTCTTGCCATCCTCACTTCTAAGGAGCACTCTGTTTCTATTTCTTCCTCGATAGATAGCTGTGTTCTTTTGACAGTCCACGTTACTTTCAATATTCTTCAGCCTTCCTTCATTAGTGCCCAGTAAAGAGAGAGCATATTTCCAGGAATTAAGATTGGGCCTGAATACCTTTTCTATAAACTAAATGACCATGATTCGGTTTTTTTAATTTCTTTGCGCCTAAATGTATTTTCTCCATGGAATTACTGAAATGTAATTTAGGATAGCTTCTGTTATCCTAAAAGTAAAAATTAATAAAGAAAATGGGAAGCGTCTAGCCTTTCAATCACAATGTGACCATGTTATTTGAGGCCTGCTACGAATTGCATCTCTCATGCACTCCCTCAACTCTCAGATATTATATCTCTGCGTGGATGCTAAAATGCCCTCTCAGCAAACCCTTTCAAGGTCTGCCAAGAACAACTGTGGCATGGTGCCCAAGACCACATTATTTAATGGCAAGTCTCCCTAGATAGGCAATCAGCACCTTGAGTTATGTCTCGCCATGTTAGAACATTAGGGCAGAATTGGCTCTTCCACTTCGGGGAGAAACTCCTCTGGAAGACACTTCTGCCTCCAATCTCACACTGTGTCACTGTCCTTTTGTTTTAGCGAGTACCCACGTCGATTTCTCTGTGATCCAGCCAAACATCTGAACGTGGCCTTTCCCTGGAAGAGATAGCCAAACTCATTAGAAGAGAGCACTTACAGTGTTTTATTTTTTCTATTTCGTTTTCACTGGTAACAAAACAAACCAAAACAAAACTTTCTCAGGCAAATTTTTGACCCCTTGGTTTTATGAAATATTACTTTCCAAATATGATAAACTTAAATAGTTGATAGATGATAAAAACCTATTGGCCCATGTTTAGTTACAGATTTGGAAGAAAATTCTTATTTTGAATCATTTTCATTTTTACTTAATTAATAAACCATTTTATTGGGGGATCTTGCAGCTCTTATAACAGTTCTTAATTCCTCAAGAGAATTATTGTTCTGGGGAATTATGATAATTTTCAGCTTGAGATTAACTTCAGATCTATCTCATATAACAATTTACGAAAATGTGCTCATGGGATAAGTAAGAGTCACTTGTCTAAACCTTCCCAAAAAGAGGGGAAAGAAGAAATCTGAACTCATTGAAAGGTATTTTGCAAGAACTAACACATATGCATATTGGACACAGAGAGAATTGTATGTTCCTTGTTCATTCCAAGGCAGCATAGTTAAGATCTGTCAAATGCCATCTCAGCTCTAATACATTTTAGCTGAATGCTCCTTTAGCTGGAGGCTCAACTGTCAACCTACTGTCAGTCCAACTATTTCTCGGGTATGTTGGTAATGAGCAATTACTGACACATTAATCCATGTTGCTCCCCTTCAGTCCTGACCCTTCACTGACTTTCAATAGGAACAGATGAGCTAGATGCCCTATTCATGAGATATCTATGGTAAAATAAAAACTGAAGGATTAGCATGCACTGAAAGATACCATAGCCTTTAGGATCACATTAATTAGGGTCAAAACAAACATGAATATCAACAGATGTGATACCTATGTCAAGAGAAATATATTTCTGAAAAAAGAGTGTTCTTACATATTTTTTTCCTTAGTATTAGGCAGAGATATAGGAGGAAGCACGAAACAATTGATTTGGTAATTATAACTGTAGGTAATACATTTAGAGTCTTGCATGAAGTACAGAAAATGATTTAAAAGGAGGAAAAATGCTCTGTCTTAGAAAATGTCAAACCAGTCAATAGATTGATAGCCTTACTTTTAAGTGAAATCTAAGCTCTTGAGGTATTCTGCCATAGAAATGGAATGAGTATATCCAACTCCCCAAAAAAGACACCGTTCCGAAAGTTACCCTGCCCTTAAATAACATTGATATTACCAATTTGTCTGATCACACACAATATTCTCTACTTTTTCAGCCACTGATGTCAATAATTCATTGCAATAGCCACAGCGACCTCTCAGTAGTCATGATTAAATGGTTTATTAAGGAAGTTCACAGATTGCAATGCAGGTGAGAAATGCTCAAGATGCAATTGTTTGGTCAGGTTACTTTACAAAATTATTTCGAAGCTGCTAATAAATGTTCAAAGGGCATGCCATTCCACTATGAGCCTCAACTGAAGGCAATCAGTTCAAGTCAATAGGTCAGCCAACCCAGCTTCCATAATTAAATGCCCAAAGACACTCTGTTCCACAAGCATGCTTTCTGTCCCAAAGCGCTCAGCATCGCTTGCTACACAGGCTGGGCAGCCCACCCCTCTCCCTCATGCACTAGCTCCTGGTTCTGATGCTGCGGCCATGAATCACAGCTGCCTTTTGGATCAAGGAGGTCTATTGTGTGGGGATCTTGGGGTCCAGAGAACCCACTGTGATTCTAGCTATTGCAGGTAGTGAAATTCCCCCTCTTACTTCTCAGAGGCTGGTTGTAAACCCAGAATGACAACCACAATTGATATTGTGAATAATTCCTCACAGGTGAATCAGTGCTTTCCCCCACCTTCTTATCCAGACTTGTGCAGGAAAAGCTCATTTGGTGAGTTACAGAGACTTCAGGTAGATAAGTCACATTTAATAATTCACTTTCCCTGCACAGTCTAATGTATTATTTTTTCACCTTCACATAGTTGGTAATTTATGAGATGTAAGTGATGCAGAATTTAAAATGTTAAAAGATCATATATTTTATGAAGACCACAAGTTATATTACTTGGTCCTTTTGAATATTATATAATGTGATTGGTTAGGGAGGTAAAATAGAATGACTAGCCAATTTTCACTAAAAGAAAACTTAGTTAAGTAAGTATTGAATTTCAATTTAAAAACTGGCTATTAAGATTTACATCTGCTTATCTTAAAGATGACAATGAAGAAAAGAAGGTATGCAATTATTCCATCTTGTAAGATGGATGGCAACGATGAGTATTGAAACATTTAGCTAAAACATTTAACACAACTATAGAACTAATAAATATTTGTATAAATGATATTTAATTTATCTAACATGTATAACAACTAAATAATTTTGGAAATAATTCTTCAGTAACAAGTAGCTGTCTAATCTATGAGCCAAGTAATTGTATTGTTAATCTAAGGAATATAAAGATTTTTTTCATTAATAGGTATCCAATATATATATGAAACTAAAGTTTATGTGCATTATATTTCTACAATATGAAAATTTGACTGTATACCACAAAATAACAAAATAGCCAATATCTACTCTGTTGCATCGAATTTCAGATCAGGTTAAGATCCCAAATGTTTATCACCAGATAAAGATATCTTTACAGAAGCATTCATTGGAATCACTGACAGCAGAGCGTCCATTTATTTGGGGTCAATGACAGCAGAGAACTTGGTAGGCTAAAAGGTCCCCAGACAACTGCCAGCTGCTAAACTTTGACTAGCACCTCTGCAATTGCAGAGAAAGGGGCAGAAGCATTCAGAAACATTTTCAAAACAGTGCCTTGCAAATATTTATTTCCATATGTGCTAGACTCAAAGGGATGTCAAAGCATAGCACACTTGTACACAATTCAAAATCTTAGTTTGTCCTGTCATTGAAAACATAATCTCTCTTTGTCACCTACAAATGCGTCTGTTCACACGAATGACTTTGTAAAATAAAATGAACATTTAGCGACATTAAAGGAATGTAGCATGTGGATATGTCGTGTAGTAAGAGGACCACGAGGGGCACACGAAATACAAAAGTCTACTGATGCTATTAGGACCCAAACAAAAAATGATATATCTGGAGGACCATTTTGAGGAGATTTTTGTCCTCACCTTTAAGAGCACTAGTTAGTCATTAAGATAGTTTAGCTTTGGAAAGTCCACTCTCCCTTCAGTGAACTTTCTGGGCCCATGTGTCTAGTGACACTAGTTTGTAGACTATTTCGGTTTGGGAGAGATCTAATCATATCTTGGACTAGATTCCTGGTAGAGGGAATGAAGACAATTAAGTGAATTCATCTTCATAGTTGGTTCTGAGGTGTGCATTGAATGAAACAGAAGCATCAAGGATGATTTCTAATTTCCTGACTAAAAAACTAGGTGGAGAGTAATATTATTTACTGAGAAATGAAATACTGGCTTTGTTGCATGTAATTGGTGGGCAAGAGTAGAAGAAATGACCGATTGCTAGGCTTCCTCTGTGAATGAGGATGTGGAACATGCGATGTGGAAAAGGTGCTAGACACCACAGTGTGGAGTTCAGCACAGAGGACTGAACTAGACACTGAAATTTGTGACTATGTGGTACTTCATTGGAAACAGAAGCTTTGGGAAAGGATGAGATTTCCTAAGGAGTAAGAACTAAAGCTTCCCAAGGTACAGCAAATGTAAATAAATAAATACCAGAAAATATAAGTTATCCAGAAAATAAGATAACCCTGGTCAACCTCATTTTTTACTTCAAAGAATGCACTGAATATTTTATTATCAATAACAGATTTTGTTCTGATATTCTATTTATTCTGCCATAACAAAAAGGTGAGAGATTAATAAGTCAATTTATATTAGGGCCAAATTCCATTGCATAATTTGGTGTTTCAATTGGGTAGAGCCAAGTATATTCAACTACAAACCCAAAGGTTAGCATTTCAAACCCATTCAGAATGGCCATGGAAGAAAAACTTTTGCAATCTGTTTAAGATATGACAAAATAATAATTTATAAATTATGAAGGGTTCAAGAGGAAGAAGAGAGTGGGGAGGGAGGGGGAAAATGAGGAGCTGATACCAAGGGCTCAAGTAGAAAGCAAATGTTTTGAGAATGATGAGGGCAACAAATGTACAAATGTGCTTCACACAATGGATTTATGTATGGATTGTGAAAAGGGTTGTATGAGTTCCCAATAAAATGATTTAAAAAACTAATAGATGAAAAGATTACTTTGCTACCAAATTCACAATAAAAAATTCATTAAAAGAATAGAAAGTACTTTTTAAAAATCATTTTATTAGGAACTCGTACAACTCCTAATACAATCCTTACATACAACAATTGTGTAAAGCAAATTTATATATTTGTTGCCCTCCTCACTCTCAAAACATTTGCTCTCCACCCAAGCCCCTGGCATCAGGTCCTTATTTTTCCCCCTCCCTCCCCACTCCCCTCTCCCTCATGAGCCCTTGATAATTTATAGATTATTATTTTGTCATATCTTGCCCTGTCTGGCGTCTCCCTTCACTCCCTTCTCTGTTGTCCGTCCCCCAGGGAGGAGGTCACATGTAGATCCTTGAAATAGGTTGTATTCTTAATGTACAATTACGCTTTGATATAAAGTTCTCTCTTACACACACACACACACACACAAGTTGGGCTAAGAAAACTCAGTGGAGCAGTTCTATATTGGAGCATGTGTGCTCATTATGAGTCAGTATGTATTCAAGCATGGACTTTTTTTAGTTCATCTTTTTTTAATCACTTTATTGAGGGTTTGTACAACTCTTATCACAATCCATACATACACCCATTGTGTCAAGCACATTTGTACATTTGTTGCCATCATCATTCTACAAACATTTGCTTTTCTAGCAGCGATAGTGCTATAGCAGTGATTGTGGTGGAGAAAATACATGTCCTGATGCTTAGCAGAACATAATTGACTTTGTGATTACTTGTTTTAAAAAAATCTGCCTTGCTTGCATTTGCATTTTTTAGTATATTAGTAGATATTCAATGATGTTATTAATTGTTTAATAAAAGCCATTGACTCAAGTGCTCCTTTGGATTTGTTTTTCAGACACTTCAAATATCTGCATAGAAAAAATGGAAAGTCATTATCATCAATTCTTGAGCTATTTATTTTGGATATTGATTCAAAACTTTATTCATACATGATTGTATCTTTTTTCTAAATTGCAATCAGTTGATGACAGTAACACATATTCTATTCCTCAACATGTCAAAATTACTAAATAGTTTCTCTTTAGGAATTATGCTAATGGAAGGTGAAGTCTTTTTTAGAGAAAATTTCCTTAAAATACCCCAAATTGTTTCCTGAAGCTAACAAATTTGACAATCAATGTTTAATGTCTCCTGGGGGTGTAGGGGTGGTGAGCAACAGAAATGTGGGTGAAGGGAGACAGCTGATGGTGGAAGATATGAAAATAACAATAATTTATGATTTATCAAGGTTTCAAGAGGTGGGAAAGTGAGAGAGGGATGGAAAAAAGAGGAGCTGACACCAAGGTCTCAAGTAGAAATAATGTGCTTTGAAAATGATGATGGCAATATATGCACAAATGTGACTGACACAATTGATGTAGGGATTGTTATAAGAGTTATAAGAGCTCCTAATAAAATGATTTTAAAAAATTAGACAATCATGTGATTAGCCTAAAATTGGGATTAAGGGTCCAAGTGTCTGCATATATTACTGACTTTCGCAGATTATTTGTTACGGGGTATTTTTATTTTCAGTACCATCAAGTCGGTGTCAACTTATGTGACTCTACGTATGACAGAGAGAAGTGCATTTGGTCCTGGGCCATCCTCACAGTGGTTGCGTTTGAGCCCATTGTTTTGGTCAATCTCATCAAAGCCTTCCCCTTGTCCAAAGGCTCTCCGCTGTGTGAGCTTGTCTTTTAGCAGATGTTGTGTGTGCTGGTATGGTATACTCAGTAATTTTTACCTTCTACTAAATCCTGGAGATAAAACTTGCTGCTGGGTGAATCAGTTCTAATTCATCCTATAGATTCAGCATGATTTGAAATATACTTGAAGGGACACAACTATAGCCACTGCATATCCACTATTGAAATGTGTCTTAATCTTTCTTTTTTTTCATTCCAGTGAAAGATCACCAACTTAGTGAGGAAAAATTCTAGACTCATAATAAAAACCTGTGATATTTTAACCTCACCAATCTATAAGAGGAATTGATTGATTTATGTGCTTTCATTGAAAATATGAAACTGTCAAACTTAAGCCTTTAAATCAATCAACCCATTACTCCATTAAATATTCAGTACATGTGAGTGGGACAAAAATATCTGTAATTCTACATATGGAGCCATTATTTTTTTTTATTTTTGACATACAATCTAAGAAATTTGCAGATGTTATAAAATTAAATCCTAAACAACAAGAGTGAAAGTTAAGGATTTATATGTAAATAAATTAAGGAATTTTCTCAGAGTTAAACCTTAGTAAACATGAAGACAGTATGGATTCACAAGAGTTATGACAATATGTTCATAATACATTCCTCTTATATGTGAGATAAGTTGACAATCAGGTCAAAGTGAATGAGTCCTATCTGTGGGCATGACCTTCCTCAGAGGATTCTTGGAACTCCTGTATTCATTCCTGGAGGCGGGAGACACTCTTCTGCTCTTTTCCTGCTGACAAGCCACATGGAGCTATGCTGATGACAGCCAGAGCCCCGGCACTGGAAGCACATGGAGACCCCCACCAACTCTAAGATTCTTCCACTGCCACTGGATCCACAAGAATTTTCCACCACTGGCCTCTGATCTTCCTCTACTCATGTCATTTCATGTGTTGCCTGAGTCTGAAGAGGAATTTACAGACAGGTATCAGACATGTGGACTATTATCAGTCTTATGGACTTGATCAGGACTGGGCTGGGATGTTTTCTTAATATACAATTACCTTTGATATAAGACTCTTTCTTATACACATAGGAGTATCTCTGGATTTGTTTCTCTAGTCAGCCCAAAATAACACATAAAGTAATAAGGACAAAAATCCATCTCTACCTGTGGCCTGACATTTTATATATGAAACTTTCATCATTGTAGAAGACTTGAAGCACTCACTGGTGAATATAAAATATACATCCCTTAGTATGAATTACAACAAAATGTAAACAAAATAAAATCCCTGACAAAATCACATAAATGGAGAAATATTGACATAGTCAGTATTTCATATTTCTTCAATCCAAAGTCAATACCCATAGAAGTACTAATCATGAAATCAATGACACACTGTGTTGGGTAAATATTTTGTAAAGAAACTTTTAAAGTATTTTAAAGAATAAATATGTCACTTTAGAGGCGAAGGTATGCCTGACCCAAACCATGATATTTTCTATCCTCTTGAATGCATGTCAATGCTAGACAATGAATCAAAAGACTGCAAAAGAATCTATGTCTTTGAATTATGGTGTGTTCAAAAGCCTTGGGATTAGAAAATCAAAAAGAAAAAAACAGTCTCGACGTGTCATGGTGAAAGAATTGAACAAGACACTCAAAACTCTGAATGCAGGATCTCATGGGCAAAATATTGATCCATGCAGGAAGCATCAAAAGAATATAGGAAAAATGCAGAGTCAAAATAGTTGGTCAACATCCAACCATTTTAAAAGTGAACACATGCTCAAGAAACAATGGTACTGAAGGAAAGCATCAAAGCATCACTGGAGGCTTTACCCCCAACAAGACTCTCAGAGTGATCAGGCTATCAGCTGAAATGCATCAGCAAGGAGATAGAGCACCGGAGTTGCTCACCAGGAGGCATAGCGCTGCAATCACACACCCATCCTTGCCAAGATATTTGGAAGAGAGCTCCTGGGTCAAATGATGGAGGGAATGCTTGTTTATGTCCATTCCAAAGAAATGTAACCAAACAAAATGAGGAAATTATATAACAACATCATTAATATCACATGCAAACAAATTTTGCTGAAGATAATTCAGAAATATTTTCAGCATTACGAAGTACAAGAAGCTTCCAGAAATTAAAGCTAGGTTTAGAAGAGGATTTGGCAGGAATTGGCATGCAATAAATAAATAAAATCAGAAAGATGTTTATTGGTTTCATAGAATATAGAAAAGCATTATACTGCATTATATCAAACTATGAATAAAATTGAGAGAATGAGAATTTGAGTACATTTCATCATTCTCAGGTAGAATTTGTACATGGGTAAAAAGGCAAATATTTGAATAGAATAAGGGGATATTGAATAGTGAAAAAGCAGTAAAGGTATGTGTCAGGATGTATCTTTTCATCAATATTATTAATTCAGTATGCAGTATGTATCCTTTCTGATGAAGATCAGTGATCACAGCCTTCAGTATGGATTACAACTCAATATAAAGGAGAACAAAATTCTCACAACTGGACATACGGGTATCATCTTGGAAGAGGGAAAGGAGACTGAAGTTCTCAAGGCCTTTGTCTCGCTTCACTCCACCATCTGGGTTTAGAAAAGCAGCTGAAAGGCCAAGAGATGATAGATCTTTTACCTTGGGGAAATGTGCTTCACAAATCCTATTTAGAGTGTTGGAAAGCAGCAAGCTTATCCTGAGGACTAAAGGGAGCCTGACTCAAGCCATGGCATTTTCCATTGCTTCATCATCATGTGAAATTTGGAAATTGAGTAAGAAAGATCAAAGAATAATTCAGGCATTATAATTATGGTTCTGACAAAGAATGCTAAATGCACTAAGGACTTCAAAAATTACAAACAAGTCTATCAGAAGAAGTATGGCCGGAGAGCAACTTGGCGAAAGGACAGCAAGGCTTCCTCTAATATAGTTTGGACAGGTTCTCAGCGAAGACCAGCCTCTGGAGAAAGACACCATGCTTGGTAAGTGGAAGGGCAGCTAC
This sequence comes from Tenrec ecaudatus, assembly GCF_050624435.1. Lineage (NCBI taxonomy): Eukaryota > Metazoa > Chordata > Mammalia > Afrosoricida > Tenrecidae > Tenrec > Tenrec ecaudatus. The sequence goes on from NC_134531.1 coordinate 120,962,441, forward strand.
AAAGAGGTAGGCACCTGAAAAGGCGAATTGGAATAGTGGCCAGAATAATGGGACCAAGCATTGTGATGATGACTCAGGACTGGGTAGTGTTCCGTTTTGTCATGCATTGGTTTACCAAGGAACAGAAGGGACTCCATGGCACCTAGCAATAATGAAAACAATGTATGGAGAACAAATAACCTGAGAATCTGAACTTTGTGGGGAAGAGAATGGCAGCAGAATTGAAAGGAGACTTATTGACCACCTGCAAGATGCAGATGATGCAAGATGCAGATGATGAAAGCAAAGAGGGGTTGAAACCTCACTGAGAAAGTTCAAGGACTGCCACCTTCAGTATGGATTGAAACTGAAGTAAACAAGAGCAGTGTCCATGACGGGATCAGCGGACACAATATGGTAATAAGAAAAGATTGAAGTTGTCAAGAGCATCATCAAAACAAAAATTCTTATGAGTGAATGGGGAGGGGGAGTGCAGAGTGGGGATCCAAAGCTCATTTGTAGGTCACTGAACATCCCCTTACAGAAGGGTCTCAGGGAGAAGATAAGCCAGTCAGGGTGCAATGTAGAAACAATGAAAAATGCAACTTTCCTCTAGTTCCTAAATGCTTCCTCCTCCTCCACTATCATAATCCCAATTCTACCTTACAAATCAGGCTAGACCAGAGGATGTACACAGGTACAGATAGGAACTGGAAACACAGGGAATCTAGGGCAGATGATCCCTTCAGGACCAGTGGTGTGAGTAATGATACTGGGAAAGTAGAGGGAGGGTCGGTTGGAAAGGGGGAACCAATTACAAGAATCTGCATATGACCTTCTCCCTGGGGGATGGACTACAGAAAAGTGGGCGAGGGGAGATATCATACAGGGCAAGATATGACAAAATAATAATTTATAAATTATCAAGGGTTCATGAGGGAGGGGGGAGCAGGGAGTGAGAGGAAAAATGAGGAGCTGATGCCAGGGACTTAAGTGGAGAGCAAATGTTTTGAGAATGATAAGGGCAATGAATGTACAAATGTGCTTTACACAATTGATGTATATATGGATTGTGATGAGAGTTGTATGAGCCCCTAGTAAAACGATTAAAAAATAAAATAAAAATAAACCAAAAAGAAAGAAAGAAAAAACATCAAAAGGGAAGAAGAAAAGGGGGGGGGGAGGAGTTTCTTTTTTCTTGGTCCCAGTATGAATACTCGTGGAAGCAGCAGTCAGGAAATCAAAGGACATATTGCAGTAAGCAAATCTGCTGCCCAAGACCTTTTGAAAGTGTTGATGAGCAAGAGTGCGTTTGAAGAGTAAGGTGTGCCTTACACATGCCATGGCATTTTCCTCCACGCTGTGGAAACTGAGGACTTGAAAGGGTGTATCATGAGCTGGCCTTATTTCTACACTTGCAACTAGGGTCTGGAAGAACAGCTCTACTTAGAGAAAAATCTCCACTGTTCTGTGATAGAAGTATTGTCGAATATACATTCTCAAAAAGAGCCCCCACAATAGTTCTCCATAAAGATGCAACCACAAGAAATGCTTCATACCTGCACCTGGCTGCTCACTGTAAGCCTGAAAGTTATTTGTAGTGGAGGGTAATCAGGTTCTATTGCCTATCCCACCCAAGAGTTGCTAACTCTCTTCCGATGTCTCCTTCTCATATGAATTATAGATTGCTCCCATAGGGAGGGCTCAAGGACACATGAGGTTAGGCCACGGACTCATTCTATTGCCCACTTATTATATCACCCACTCCCTCTGTTTTGCATTCACAATATTATGTATATGCCTTTTCAAAAGTTTTGTAAGCTCCATGATCATATATACTCACTGGAAAATATATTAGCTCTCTTGGTCTCAATATCAGGAGAAGCTCCTGTACCTCCTTTTGCCAAACTACATTATTATCTGTAATCTCAAAGTTCTCCTAAGGACCCATTTGACTGTTGGGGCCCTGTACCCCGACACCACATCCAATTCATGTGAAAATTTAATAATTAATAAGGACAATGCAGAAGGATGCATTTGCATTATGATCTTGTCAAAAATATCAAAAGCACCATGGACATGACCAGAATGCTCCTCAGCAGGGCATCTTGGAAATTTAGTCTCGTGTACTTCAGATAGGGTTTTCGGAGAGCAGGCCTTGGAAGGCGTCGTCATGCTTGCGGAAGTCGAGAGCCAGCGAAAGGAATGAATCCCCTGCACACTATGCGTTGACATAGTGACTGAGTTCAAATGTCCTGTTGTAAGAACCGTCCATGACAGAGCAGTTCTTTTTTCTTTGGTCAATAAGATCACTAGGAGTCATAACAAATCGGATGGCATCTAACAACTACAATCCCAGAAGAATGCACAGATGTATCTTATAAGAATGTTCCTTAGAATTGAGAATGCTAAGGGTCAGCTATCATTCTTTGTTTTCAGGAGGGACCAGTCAGTCTTTAAGGAAGGACATTCTGATTGTTAAAGCAGAAGGCCAGGAGGACAGAGAAAACTTTTTGCAAGATGACATCATCGGCAGAATAGTTGCAAGAATGACCTCACACCTAACAATTTTGAAGCTAGTGCAAGACTGGGCAGTGTTTTGTACATGAGGTCATTAAAACGTGGAAATGTCTCAGGGACCCTTAATATCCATGCATCCTTTTTTTTTAAAAAAGTTAGTTCTATAGCTACTAGATTTTATGTCACCTTGTGAAAGTATAGGGGTGCAGGTGAAATCAGGTTGTAGCCTAATGATACTTCTTAAGGGATGTGGCCTATTCATAAGAGAGGCAATAGGAACTGCTCTCTCGCTTGTCCTTCACCCGCCCTTCCTCCTGGTATTCTCTGTCTACCTGTCAGGGTGGCTCCATTAGGGCCACTGACCGTGGAAACCAACTGGGAGCTTTGGACACACTGCCATCTCCCCACAGAACTTGGATACACTTAACTCTGCACCTACCAGTCTGTGATACCTATGCTCCCTGATTTACCTTTATCACAGTATCAACCTGAAGCTGTAAGAGCCTGAAGAGGGCCAGGCTAGCATGGGGCCCATGGGTTTGGGTTGAATTGGGCTGGGATGTCCTTCTGAGACATATACAACTGTCACATTTATTTTACTAGACAGTCCAGTAAAATATTAATTGTGTTTAGCTGATGCTAAATGGTAAACTCAATTCACAGGATAAATAGGGAACTGAGAAACAGTTCTAGACTGTTTTTAAATTCCACCCTCCAATTTTCTAATTCTCCTCCTCATTCTTCTCAATATAAAATCTTTGCCATGATTTTATATTGATCCCATGACCTTGAACCCAGACATTTAACCCAGAAATTTAACCCTCTTTTACTGAAAACAAACAAACTTGAAATCTAAAAGGACAACCATTTTCTAAACACTAAAATTTACATTTCTTTAGTGTAGTTGTTTGAATAGAAGGACAGAAGTCTCCTGCAGTAATGTTTATTCCATATGTGACATGTATGTAATGAGTAGCATGACGGATCATTTTAGAAGGTGCAAACATGGAGGGGTTTATTTTATTTATATAAGTACTAACTCATTTTGATACAATGAAAACTATTATCTTTATTATAGTACTTATATTTATGTATATGGATCTTTTAAATATATGCATTTAAATAGTGTAATTTATTGAATTGCTTATTAAATAAAAGTATATTGGTTCACAACTATGACAAAAGTGTGTAAGAATATTAAGAAACACCTAAAAAAGCTAAAAGAATCACCTCTAAGGTATATCAAACTGGATTTAGTTTGCTGGAATTATGGTTTAACTGCTATATCTCAATACTAAGATCCCTGAACAAAATACATTATTCACTATTCACCAACAGAAACTCTATGAAGGGAAGATAAAGGTGGGGGTGGTAAAGAATGACTCACCCTTATTTCAAGAGTTATATTTATTTGATAAACATAAATATTTCTTGATTGACAAAACTTTAAATATTCTATTCATAGCTGGAAGGCTTGTAACTCAGAGCAATTTAAGGACATTTCAGAAGGAAAGAGCTGAAAATCCATTTCAAAAATAGCACAGCCTTAACTGCCCAGCGGGCAGTTGTATGCACACATGTGGTAGCCATGTGTTGGGAAGGACTAATGGCAATGAACAATAGCAATAATCCATTATGTTTACATAATGCTATTGTGTTGTTTGGACGTTGGCTCTTGATAGTGTCTTTATTTTGTTCCATTAAAAGTCAACAGTCGGAAAGCCATGTATACTTCTGTTTTTAAAGAACAAAAACAGATGCCATCTAAATAAAAGAGGCAAGTACAAATATATGTGTTTAGTTGAAAGTCAGGAATCTAGTCTGGAGCTCTTAAAAGCTTAGATACGTACATTTCCAGGTAACGAGAGAAAACAAATTATACTTCATCATTATATTGTTAACTTTACCATTCAAAAGTTTTGTGATGTTTTCTGTTTATGAATGATTGGCATATAATTTTGCTTTGTTTACTCAGTGACTTTTATGACTGTATCAATGACTATTTCAATTTGATGTATCTTATTTTCTCACTGAAGTCTTCAGAGTTTAAATGTTTCCATTGAAGGACAAAACAGAAATATATATTCAAGCAAGAAACAAAAATGACCCTGACACACAAATACCATAGCAAAGAATTGAAATTTGGAGCACTTTTTTTAAAACTTAAAAAAATAGGACATTTAAACAAATAAGTCTATGGACTGAAAAAAATGCATTGCATACACAAAATGAAGGAGTTTAAAAAACTGCATGGAATAAACAGAATTAAGAGATATGGAAGATTTCATTAATTTGAAGCACCAGTTACACTGCACAATAGAAAAAGAAACAAAAGCCATTCATACTAGAAAATAAGTAAAATGGGTTTCATTCATAAAGAATATCATCTTTTATATTGAAAACCAAAAGGAATCAACTATATAAGTACTAGAATTCATAAAAAAATTCTTCAAGGACACAAGTACATTACACAAAAACATAGTGAATTTATATACATTATCAATAGATGATGTGAATATAAAATTAAGGAACCAATTTCATTGAAAATATCAATCATTACTCTTAAAGATAAATATTAAAAAGTGTGAAATTGATACAATGACACCATTGCTAAAAGAACTAAAAATTATATAAATTAATGGAGAGACATCCATATTCATGGAGCAGAATACTTATAATTAAAAACTGGAAATATTGATGTATTAATATAATATAATCCCTATAAAAATACCAGCTGCTAATGTTGTAGAAAATGACAAGATGATGTTAAATTTCACATATAAATGATATAATCAAGAATAGTCAAAACATTGTGATAAAGCATAAAACTTACTACAAAGGTGCAGCAATTAAGACAACATGTAGTTACCATAAAGATTGATAAGCAGATCAATGGAATATAGTGGGGAATCTAGAAATTGATTTTTACATTTATAGTCAAATTAATTTTAAGTTTTCTAAGAGAAGTCAACTGGGAGGAAAGAAAAGTGTTTTCATAAAATAGTGCTGAAACAACTGAATTAACACATGCAAATGGATTAATTTGGAACTTAACTTTAACCTATAACCCTTAAATTAATTCCAAGTAAAACACCATCATAAATCTATTATCTATAACTAAATCTCTTGCTAGAAAAAAAAGATGTAAGTCTTCTTGACTTTGTATTAGCCAATAGTTTCTCAAATATGAAACCATTAGTATAAACAAAAGAAAATAGATATATTGGACTTGAATAAAATTTTAAACATTTACTCTAGATAAACACTTTAGCAAAATCCCAGAGGACAAGAGAAAACATTTGCAACTATATGTTTGATAAAGGACTTATATACAATTTTAAAAGAAACACCTTGTTTTTGAGTCAATGCCAAGTGTCCCTGTAGGGCAGGGTAGAACTGTTTATTGAGGTTCTGAGACTCTAATTCTTTATAGGGATAGAAATCCCCACCTTTCTCCCATGGAGCAGAACTGGGGGTCTTGAACTGCTGATCTTGCAGCTAGTAGCCCAATGTACAATCATGATACCACCAGAGCTCCTCTTCTATAGAGAAAATATATAATCAATACTAGGAGCTCAATAAAAGAAGACAATAAATCATTTAAATGGACAAAAAATTTAAATAGACATTTTCCCAAAGAAGTTATCAGAACTTCAGCAAAGAGTCAAAAGAGAGGGCATAACCTGGCGGGGGAAATCTTCGGCAATGACACAAGAGTGAAGGAATTATCTCCAAAATCTATAAAATACAGGAAAACCTCAACAAGAAAAATAAAGTTCCAAACAAAAAGTGGGCAGAGAATATGAGCAGACAGTTAAATGGATAACAAACACATGAGAAAATGCTCACAATCACCAGCCATTTGGGAATTACAAACCCAAACATTCATGAGATCTCAACTTACATCAATAATGACAACTCAATTGAAAAAAAAATAACAAACAGAAAATAACAAATGCTGGAGAGGGCATGGAGATATTAAAACTCTCACATATTTATAGTGAGTCTGTGAACATGTAAAATTATTTATACAATGATGTGGCTCTAGTTAAAACAATTGCTTGGGGACGCAAACCAATGTAGGCATTTTCATGTTCATCACAGCATGTTCCACAATAACAACAAGTTGGAAACTTTTCAAAACTCATTACCAAGATGATGAATAAAGAAACTTTGAGTCATACACCCAATGGAATACAATGTGTGTTAGTCTGGGTACTTCAGAGAAACAAATCCACAGCAACTCATGTACAAGAGAGGTTAAGTGCACATAAAAGAAAACATCCCAACCCAGTGATTCCCAAACCCACACGTGCACCATTTACCCATATTTCTGACACCAATCCAAAAAGTCCTCCTCCATCTCACAAAACACACACTACGATGCTGACTGCAGGAGGAAAGCCAAGTCAGTGAATGTGTAAGCATCTCAGCACTGGCAGGGGTCTCCTCAATGCTGCTCCAGCACCCAGGGCTGCATCGGGATAGGTCCATGTGGCGTCTCCTCAGGGATGTCTTGCAGGAAATGAGCCTTGCAAGCTGAAGCAAGGAACTGGTTAAGGCAGCTCCACCCTGGTCTGAACATCAGAAAGCACGAGACCCGAGAATTAGAAAGGCAAGTTTAACCGAGCCATTTATCCCACTGCCCTTCAATTAACCCCATATGTGCTTATTGGCCAGGTTGGCACATTAAACTAACTCACTATGCATCAGTAAAAAATAATGATGAAACCATGAAGCAGCCCAAACATGGTTTGACCTTAAAACATCATGTTGAGCAAAGTCAGTCAACCACAGAAACATGACAGTGTGTGAGATCCTGCTATAAGACAAACACCAAGATCAAGACAAGTAGCGGATCTCATATCACGCTATCATTAAACCTGGCTCCACAGACAATGGAGGTAGTTGTATGGCTGTCTAACACTCATAACCCATTTATTAGTCCCTTATTTGTACATCAGAAAAAAACAGTTAATCAGGGTAGACTGCACTTATGTCAGGGAGACTGAACTTCAGCTAATTATAGCTTCTCATCATGAAGGGACAAGGAGAGGACCAAATGATCCATGACAAATGTCAACCACTCACCATCACCCTGGTTAAGTGGCCACTCCCACAGAGATTCATGACCAAGAATGGAGAGGGCGAGTGTATCTGTCTCAAAGAAGACAATCTCATTTCTGTTGAGGGTGGTGCAGGGGTGGCTGGAGAGCGCAGCTTATTTGGGGAAAAATGCTTGACATTTCCTTTATGGCCCTCCAAGTAGGAGAATCCACCGTGTGCTAACCATGCATGTCTAGCCAAGTTTCTTTATAACCCTTGGTGACCCAGGGTTATAAATCTGTCTGGTCTTTATAGAGCTTGATTTCTCAGCATATGAGCTATATCAAAAATATCTGAGTCAGAAAACTCACTTAGTGAACTGTACCTTAAGCATACCTCTTGCATATTAACAATATACTTCTTGTGCTTAAGGTTGTAATTCCACAGATAGAGAAGACTGCTACCCTAAGGTTGCAGAATTGTTAAGTTACTGATCTTCCATTTATACACCTTGCTTTTGCATTTGCCCAATAAAAGGTAACTTAAGACTACTGTAGTTTGACAACTTATATTTTCTTAGCTTTCTCAAACATGTCTTAGCTTTGCAAAAATAATTTAGCTGCCATGAATGAGTATTGTTGAACTTTGGTCCCTGGATCTAATACTCATTGTTTTCTTAAAGAAGATTCAATCTCTAAAAAGCTAGTCTAAAAAGCTTTCCCATGTATCAATAGTCATTTCATTAGTATTATAAATCCTATAATAGTGGCTAATTAAACTAGACTATCATTTTAATTACAAAAGACCCATCCATTGTCTATCAGTTTGTCATACTGTGGTGGTTTGTTGAGATGCTGGAAGCTATGTCATTGATAGTTCAAATACCAGAGGAGTCGCCTAAAATCCACAGGTCTCAGTGGAGTGTCTAGTAAAGAAGAGCCTCCAAAGAAGGAATAAACTGTTGACTTCAGAGGAATTCCCTACTGAAAACCGTGTGGCCGGCATGGAAACATCGCAGCTACTAAAAACCTCATGAACAGAAGCAGTCAATTATCAGAGATCATGCCAGCAGATAAGCCATACACCTTGGAAGACACTAAAATGGAATGAGGAAGAGCTGCCTTCTCAAAGCAGAATCAACCCTAATGATGCAGATTGGGTAGAACTTGATAGAGTAAAGCCTGTGGGCTCTCCCTTTGCTGGTGGGACATGATTCAAAAATGAGAAGGAACAACTGGAAATATCAATTTGTAATTGGAACTTAGAATGTATGAAGTATACATGTATGAAAAACTGGAAGCCATCAAAAATGAATAAAACACGTCATGACTGATATCAAGGTGTGTGAGATCTGAAATCAAGTAAGACTAGCCATTTTGAATCATAAAATTATGTGGCTTACAATGCTGGGATAGACACAATCTACTGAAATGGGATTGAATTCATTATCGAAAAGGGTATTTCAAGATTTTGTTAAAGCACAATGCTATCTGTGGTTGAATAAAGTCTATCTGTACACAAGGGAATACAATAAAATTATTATTAAAATGTATGCACCAAACACCAAAGCTTATGATAAAAAAATGAACAGATGATACAGTTCTGCTTGCTGAAAGGGAAAAATTGAAGCACTTGATAAAAATCAGGAATTTCAGCTTTCAGTGTGGATTACAATTCAATGTAAAGAAGATTAAAAAAGTCCTCACAACTGGAACAGTAAGAAACATCATGATAAATAGAGAAAAGATCGAAGTTTCAAAACTTTTATTTTGCTCTGATCCAGAATCAATTCTCATGGAAGCAGTCACTAAGCGATCAAGTGCAATAGATAGATCTGTTTCTCAAGAAACATTAAAGTGTTGAAAATAAGGATGTTACTTCGAGGGCTTGAGTCCACCAGATCCAAGCCAGATGCCTCAGAAGCCTGTGAAATTTGAACATTAAATTATTAAAATGAAGGGGGGGGGGAAAGGAGCATTTGAACTATGGTCTTAATGAAGATTATCGAAAATACCATGGATCGCCAATCGATCTGAGTTGAGGGAACTACAGCCAGAATGTTCTTTAGAGAAAAGGATGGCTAGATTTCATGTCACACACTTGGCACATGTCATCAGGGGACACGGGTTCCTAGTGAAGGCCACCAAAATGAATAAGACCCTTGAGAAGAAGGATTGACCCAAGGTTGCAACCAGGGGCTCAAATCTAAGAACAATGAAAAGGATTGAGGCAGAAGTAGATAGCGTTTACTTCTGTTGTACATAGTCAATATAAACTGTATGCTGTCAACTTAAATAAGAGCTGAGTACACACCTAACTGCAACATCTCATGAAGGTCACTTAGAGCACCACTCAAAAAAAGGATAATGCTGTTACTAGAGTGAAATGGTGATATTACAAATCTTAAGTATATGAAAGGATTTTGAATTCACCCTTAACAGTAAGCCCTAACCTAAGAAACAATTGGCCTTTATGATATGGCACTGCTCACCACTTATTCTCACAAAGGGGTCACTGAAAATGCGGGTGCTATAGCAAAGTGTGATGAAAAATTTAGATGTGCCCAGCTATCAGAAAGAATAACATCTTCCTGTGCTCTTAAAATCTTGTAACAATCAGCCATCTAAGTGGTTGCTATCTAAATCCATACAGAGGAAGCACATGAGCCTGCATAATGTAAAGATTATAAATAACAAAATCCAAGATCAGAGTAGTGAAATACATTAAAGCTTAAATTCTGAGCAACCTGTGTACAGAAGGACGTAGAAGACAGTGAACATCCAAAATCCATTTGGAGAGACACCATTGGGTAAAAACCATCACTGAATTCCCTCCCTAGGAACAAAGACGGCAGAGGTGAGAGACCCTTCTTTCAGTTGGAGTACATCAGAAAGTGAATTAATACAGATACCATTAGGTTAAAATTTAGCAGCTTATTGTTTCTTTTTCTTTTTAACTCATTCCTAATGTGTTACATTTTAAAAACTATCATCTATTCTATTTTAGGTTGAGGCTTTTCTGTGCTTTATTTTGTTGTTGGTGGTGGTTTTGTGTATGATACTCTTTTCTGAAATCCAGAATAGGCAAATTGATAGACACAGTGATTAGACTTATAGTGTCTTAGTGTTATGATGGGGAAGTTATGGGGAATATGGAAGCATAAAAGAGTGAATACAAAAATAAAGACTGTTTCTATGATTTATTCTGGTGATGACTGCACAACTCTTAAAGATGTCCAATTGTATGATACATGCATTATAGACCAATAACTGTTTTAAAACGATAATGGAATTTTCCAAAAACTTTTTGTATGTGTGTGTATGAGATGACTACAAAAAAGTTATTGCTAAAAAAAAACATTATCGGTAAAAAATTCAAAATTTTCTTTCATTCCTTTTTGAAGCCCCGTCTTATAAGTGCACATGCGTATATATATTCACATTTCCTTGTGTCTAAAATGTTATTAGGATGAGTAATCAGCATGTGAACATATGCTCAATACTATTTAATTTACTAATTTTGGACATGAGGAGCACAGCTAAAATATAATTCCACTTTACATTCAGAAAATAATTATAATAAAATTCTGAAACAAAATGATACTTGTTGAGAATGTGGAATAATTAAAGACGTTATTGTGAGCAGAAGCCAACGCCAGGATGTCCAATAGGAACAATATTCTTGGAAGGAGCCTTGATAGAGGAACAGAAGGAGTAGCGTGCCGGGTTGGGTTGCTAACCACAAGATAGATGCTCAGATCCATCAGCCATGCTTTAGGAGAAAGAGTAGACTGTCCGTGCCTGTAAAGATTTACACTCTGGGAACCCTATGCAGTAATTTACCCTTTCCGATAAGATCAAGATGAGTCTAAAAAAAGATGAGTCAGAATCAGTTCCCTGGCAACTGACTACAGTTGGGAATGTAAAATGTGATAGCAATTTTGGAAACTAATTTTTGATGGTATATTTAAACTTTCAAAAAAGGAAAACATCTACATCATATAAACCAGTATAGAAAACAACCAGCTTGTCTTTTTTTTTTCTTAATCATTTTATTGGGGGCTTGTACAATTCTTATCCCAATCCATGCATCCATCTATTGTGTCAAGCACATTTGTACATTTGTTACCATCATCATTCTCAAAACATTTGCTTTCTACTTGAACCCTTGGTGTCAGCTCCTCATTTTCCCCCTCCCTCCCCCTCCCTCATGAACCCTTGATAATTTATAAATTATTATTATTTTGTCATATCCTACACTGTCCAATGTCTCCCTTCACCCACTTTTCTGTTGTCCATTCCCCAGGGAGGAAGTTGTATGTAGATCCTTGTAATCTGTTCCCCATTTCCACCCCACCCTCCCAGTATCACCACTCTCACCCCTGGTCCTGAAGGGATCATCTGTCCTGGGTTGCCTGTGTTTCCAATTCTTATCTGTATCAATGTACATCCTATGGTATAGCCAGATTTGTAAGATAGAATTGGGATCATGATAGTGGATGTGGGGTGGGGAGCATTTAAGAACTAGAGGAAAGCTGTATGTTTTAAAAAAATCATTTTATTAGGGCTCATACAACTCATCACAATCCATGCAAACATCAATTGTGTAAAGCACATTTGTACATTCATTGCCCTCATCATTTTCAAAACATTCGCTCTCCACTTAAGCCTCATTTCCTCATTATTATTTTGTCATGTCTTTCCCTGTCTGAGTCTCCCTTCACCCATTTTTCTGTTGTCCATCCCCAAGGAAGGAGGTCACATGAAGATCCTTGTAATTGGTTCCCCCTTTCCAACCCACCCTCCCTCTACCCTCCCAGTATTGCTACTCACACCACTGGTCCCGAAGGGATCATCCGCCCTAGATTCCCTGAATATTCCCTTACAGAAGGGTCTGCAGGAGATGAGACAGTCAGGTTGCGATGTAGCAACGATGAAAAATACAACTTTCCTCTAGTTCCTAAATGCTTCCTCCCCGCTCCTCCCCACTATCATGATCCCAATTCTACCTTGCAAGTCTGGCTAGACCAGAGGATGTACGCTGATACAGAAAGAAACTGGAAGTGATATGTTTCATCATTGATACACTGTACCCTGACTGGTTCATCTCCTCCCCGTGACCCTTCTATAAGGGGGTGTCCAATTGCCTACCCTGATACCTGATCCCTTTGACACCTCGTGGTCACACAGGCTCAACCAGCTTCTTTTAATAGAGTGTAGAGTTTATACTCTATAAACAGACTAATCTAAAGAAATATTTAATAGCCCTTCTAAACTAAATTCACTGGCTGTCATCCACTCAATGCTGACTCATAGAGACCCTATAGAACAGAGTAGAACTACCCTTATGGGTTTCCAAGAATGTAACTCTTTAGAAGTGTAGAACGCCTATTCGTTTTCCCGTGGAGAGGCTGCAGGTTTTGATTTGCTGACCTTGCTGATAAGTAGATCAATGTGTAACCACTAGCTCCCCAGGTTCTTTGTTAACAACCCTTAGAAGTTCCTATTGTGTAGACAATTAAAAATTCTAGTTATTTAAGAACATTAAAACAAGACCACAGAAGCCAAATTAGGACCTGGAGTCCATCCCACTTAAATTTCAAGAATGTTTCAAGAATAGATTCAATGCACTGCACACTAATGACAGAACACCTGATGATCTCTGGGAGGACATCGATGCCATGAAGAAAGTATAAGGTCATTCAAAAGACAGAAAAGTGAGTCAAAGTGGATGTCAGAAAAGACTGTAAAATTTGCTCTTAATCATAGAGTATCTAGAGGAAATGGAAGAACAGATGAAGTGTAAGAGCTGGGTCGAAAATAACAAATGGCAGATTGACAAACCCAAGTTTAATAATGGATTAAGGATTAGAAAAGATTAGAAAACCAAGAGAATGTAGTCATTGTAAAAAGAACAAACAAACAAAGCAACTAATGGGCATTCCACCATTTCAGAAGGTAGCATACAAGCAAGAACCAATGGTGCACAAGGTAGAAGTTCTACACGGCATGCATTATTCAAAATGAGGCACCAGGAATTGATGGAATATATATTGAAATATTTCAACTAACTGAAGGGTCACTGGAAACACACACTGGTCTATGCCAGGAATTTGGGAAACAGCTACTTGACCAACTAACTGGAGGAGATGAATATTTGTGCCCATTCCAAAGAAAGATAACCCAAAGGAATGATCAGACTCTAGAATAATATCACTGAGGTTGCATGCAAGTAAAATTTTGCTTAAGATCATCTAACAGTGGTTGTATCTGTAAATTGGCAGGCAAACGCCAGAAGTTGAGGCAGGATTCAGAAGAGGACATGTCCAGGAATATCATTGCTTTTACTAGATGGGTCTTTTTTTTTTTCTGTCAGATAGATCTTGGCTCAAATTAGAGAATACCAGAAAGGTGTTCATTTCTGTTTCATTGACTATGCAAAGGCATTAGACTGTGTAGACCACAATAAGCTATGGATAGACTTGAGAAGAATGTGCTCATGAGGAACTCAGGAGGACCAAGGAGAAGTTGTGCAAGCGAACAAGGGCATATGTCCTGTTTGAAATCAGAAACATGTGTGTCCAGGGTTTATCCTCTCACCACACTTATTCATTTGTGTGCTGAGCAAGTCATCAGAGAGCCTGGTTTCTCTGAAGGAGAATGTGACACCAGGATTCAACACAGGCTTTATAACAACTGTGATAGGCAGATGTTACGACCTTGCTTGCGTAAAATGAGGGGGACTTTAAGCATATGCTGATGGCGACCAAGGGTGATAGCCTTCAGTATGTATGGACCACCGCTCCATGTAAAGAAGACCCAAATCCTCACTGCTGGACTAGTAGGCAACATTATGATACATGGAGAAAAGGTTGAATTTTTAAGGATTTTGTCTTGCTTGGATCCCCAATCCATGCTCATGGAAGCAGCAGTCTATAGATCAAACAACACATTGCACTGGGTAAGTCTGCAAAAGGACTCTTTAGAGTACTGGAAAATAAGGACGTTACTTTGAGGACTACGGTGCACCTGATCCACACTGGCATATTCAATTGCCTCTATGCATGTGAAAGTTGGGTATTGCATAAAGAAGATCAAGGAGAAGCAATGAACTTGAATTGTGGTGCTGGAGAAGAATATTCATAGTATCATGGATTGCAAAAATACAAACTGATGAGTGTTGAAGGAAGTAAGGCCAGAGAGGTCCTTAGAGATAAGGATGACAAAACTTCATTTTACATACTTTGAATTGATTATCAGAAGAGACTAGTCCCTAGAGATGGACATCATATTTGGTGACATGGAGTGACCGTGAAGACGGAGAAACCTTCGAAGAGATGGATTGACACATTGGCTGCATCAATGGGATCAGGAATAAGAAAATTATAAGGATCGTACAGGACTGTGCAGTAGTTTGTTTCTGTCATGCACAGCGTTGCTGTGTGTCAGAGCCAATTTAATGCCAGCTTAAAACATTGAAAGAGCTCCAAATCTTCTGATTAGGTGCAGAATTTTCTAGCAGAATCAACAGACATGGTTTTGTCTATTTGTTTATTTCTGTGAAAACAACAGACATTATTGTTTGTTTGTTTTTCTAAGGGAAGAATAGGATCAAGATTGGAGAGTCATTTCCTTTGACTTATTAGTTTTTTCTACTTTCCATTTAAGTGCAAATTTCATCCACTCCTGTTCATTATATGGCTGCTCTCTGATAAAAAGTGAATTGACTTTCATGTTGTATAAAATATCTATAATGTAAAATGTTTACACATGATTTCAAAATATTTTGTTACTTAGAGTCCATAGTTTGATAAATTGATAGGATAATTTTGAATAGATATATTGGATTTGAAATCTCTCTCAGTTGCCTCAGATAAACAGATTTAGGAAAGTTTCACTGTTCTTCATTATTTCCTTTTTATTTTATCATCTTGAATTTTTATGAACTGAGATTGATATTTCACTAAAATATCTAAAATAATATCAAAGCTTCTGCTAAGCAATTCTTGTCATTGTTGATGAAGGCTATCTAGTTAGTTGTGAATAATATTAAATCTTCTTATAAATACTATTATTGTATTGTTGTTCTTGTTATTGAATGCTGTCTAGTTAGTTCAGATTCATAGTGAGTCTATGTACACCCAAAGGAAACATCCCTTGATCTGCACTGTCCTCACAATTGTTAAATTTGTACACCTTGTTTACAGTCTCAGCAACTATCTATCTCATTGATAGGCTTACTCTTTCGGTGACCCTCTTTCTACTTCTCCAGGAGGATGTGATTTTGAAGGACTGGGCCCCCTGACAACATGTATAAAGTAAAATATAGGGTTTTAATTTGAACATAAATACATACTTTAGGAGAGCATATATCCCAAATAAATATTCCAGAAATGCATTTTATAATTTCCTTGGCATGTAGTTATTAAAAATAAATGCTATTCCTATATTCTACTTTAACTCACTGTGGGAATCTTTTATAGTATCTCAATTCCCTCATTAGGGTGATTATCATAAGACTTTTCCTATTGTTATAGAAGGAGTCCAGGTGGAGTAGTGCTTAGACATTGGGCTGTGGTCTGCATGGTTGGCAGTTCTAAACAACCAGCAGCTCTGTTCATAGACAGTTACAGTCTCAGAGACTGAGACCTACCGGCGTGGACTACAAGTCAGCATGGACTCAAAGGCAGTGCATTTTGGTTTTGTGTTTACAGAAGTACCATAGTATGCTTTCTTTCTTATGTGGTTATTGTATTTCTAAAGTAAATGATTTTCTCAATAAATTTAATTACACCTATGCATCCTTCCAAAATTCTGCTTGCAAATTTAGGAGGTTGAAAATTACTTTGTGTGTTATCTATTCTAAACTATATTTCAAATATCATTTTAAGCTTATTGATATTTCTTACCTCTGACTTACACTCAGATTTTTCTTTTTTTTTCTTTGTATGTCCTAAAATGCACCGAATTTAGACTTTGTAAGCATCAATCATGTTCTGATATTTCAAAAAAATTAATTTTCATGACTTACACTGCCTATATTTGCTTTACATTCTTCCTTCATAATTTCATCAAATAAATGGCAAGCACAATTTTTTTATGATGAACCATTTTTCGTATAGAACATTTTAACTACAAGGTCATATCCAAATTCTTTATCTCCTTTTCTTATCTTTCCCACAAATCAGCAGGCAATTATGTGAGGACTAGATGTTGATTAATATGGATTTTTCAAATAATGTATTAGCAGTGAATAATTACATACTGCTATTAGTAACTGAATCATGATTTATTGGTAGGTGCTTTGGGCTGATTTTAACTCTCACTAACCCATGTGACTAAGTAGCAATTCCCTATAGGGCTGGTGGACCACGATATATAAGGGAGTACATTGTAAGATCTTTCTCACAAGGAACCCCTTGGCTTGTCAGAACCACCAGTATTGCAGCTTCCATCCCCATACTTAATTCTTTTTTGCTACCAGAATGTTGTGAGTCCTAACTGATGATGCAATTTCATGATGTTGAGTCAGTTCCAGCTCACAGTGACCCATGTAGGCCAGAATTAAACACTGGGCCACCTTCACAAGTGTTTTTAATTTGAGTCCTTTGTTGCAGCTACTGTGCCAGTCCACCTTGTCAAGGCCTTCCTATTGTTTACTGCCCATCTTCTTTACCCAGCATGCCCTTCTCCAGGACACATTCTTTCTGTAAATCTTTGCAGGAGCAGAAAAACTCACATTTCTTCTATGGAGCGTTCAATATTATTTTCCAGCATCGTAATTAAAAATGAATCGATTTTTCATAGTCTTTTTTGCTTTTTTGTGCAACTTTTGCATCCATGTGAGGTCATTGAAATTACATTGTCTCGAGGCAAACATACTGTAGTCCTCAAAGTGACAACGTGCCTTAATACTTTTAAAAGGGTCTCATGCAGCATATTTGCCCATTACAACACACTTTGCTTCCTTGACTGCTGCTTCCGTGGGAATTATGGATCCAAGTAAAATGAAATCCTTGAAAGAGTCCATCTTTCTCCAGTTGCCATGACTTCTCTCAGTCCAGTACACTTTTTGTGAGTGGTTTTCTGTGTGTCTGCCAGTAGAAAGTTCTACACTTTTCAAAACTACTAACTTCTAAAGAGAACGTAAATGGGATGTAAAACTTCAATTTCTTATTATGACTTATTGAAGCTTCTATGTATGTAGTCATTTTAATGTCATATTATCATATGTTAAGTACTGCAAACATATTTTTTAAACATTTTATTAGGGGCTCATACAACTCTTATCACAATTCATGCATATACATACATCAATTGTTTAAAGCACATCTGTACATACTTTGCCCTAATCATTTTCAAAGCATTTGCTCTCCACTTAAGCCCTTACTGCAAAAATATTTTATGCACTTTTTAACCTTAGCATTAGGCTGTGAATGACAAAGTCAGAAGTTCAAAATCCGCAGCAGCTCTGAGGGAGAATGATAAGGCTTTTTACTCCTATACAAAGTTATACCCTCAGATACTTGCAGGGGCAGTTCTACCCTGCCTTCAAGGGCCATTGTGAATCAGCATTGACTCGGTGGCAGTGAGTCAATACATTGGTTTTCTTTTTCCTTTGATTCCTGAGGAAATATTGCACTTTTACATATACTATAAAATTCTCCTTTGTATGATTTTATAATTGCCTCCAAAGTATTCTTACTCTTATACTTTCCAAAATGAATTTGTAAAATTCATCCAAAATATCATTGGGATTTTAAGTTGAGATGACATGAAAATTATAGACCCATTTAGAAAGTACTTGCATCTTTCTGATGTTTAATTGTCCTATTGATGAATATATTTCCCTTCCTACTGTTTTCGCTCTTATTTTGTACAGCTTTATTGAAGTACAGATAATGTACAGCAAAATACATATATTTAAAGCAGATAAATTAGTAAGATTTGACATAAATACACAAAACCATCTTTATATTCAAAATAAGTTATTTTTAGCATCACCAAATTTTCCTTTTGCCATTTTATAGAGCATCTCTCCTTCCAACCCTGTCTTCAGGCAAATACTGATATGGTCTCTAACATTGTATCTTTGATCTCATTTTCTAGAGTTCAAGTAAATGAAATCAATCAGTATGCATTCTCTTCTCTCTCTTTTATTTCCACTTCTCTTTCATTTACCATAATGGCTCATGTGGTTGCCTGTGTCAGTAGCTTATTAGTTTTTGTTGCTGATCAATATTCCATCTTATGAGTATACTACTTTTTAGAAATCTATTCACTTGTTCCAAGTCATTAGTCTGTTTTCAGTTTTGAGATATTGGAAATAAAACTTCTATCACCATTCATGTATGAATCTTTGTAGATATATTTCTTTTTAAAATGTATTTTTGTTGAAAGTCTTTTTTTTGGATGCCCACTTCTTTGAATTATCTTTTCTGTTTTATAAAGTACTGGTTGGGAAGTTGCTGTCTCATAGTAAAGAGTGACATGTTAGCAGGAGTGAAAAAGGAGAAGATGTAAAGGTAAGCTGGAAAGATAGAAGAGGAGTAGAGGAACGATATACATTACCATCTAAATTAAATATTACCTGCAGGTACTTGACTATTTGTCCAGAGGTTAAGAATTATCCAGATTCTTCCAAACATATAAAAGTAGAACCCACATCAGCTTCATGTCACAGATCATAAGCAAGGCACATTCGGTTTAATTCTGCCTTTTTTTAAACAGGTAAAATGATATTAATAACAGCAATGAATATATAAAACGGAGTAACTCGGATAGAGAGTATAATAAGTTCGTGTTTAAATTTTAAGAGTTGCTCTGCTGGTGTAGAGGTTTCATGCTGGGCTGCCAACAGCAAGGTTAACCGTTTAAAACCACCAGCAGCTGTACAGGATAAAACCAGGCATTTTTCTCCTCTACCCAGTTACAGACTCAGAAATCCACGGGCAGCTCTACCCTTACCCATGAGGATGCTAAGAGTCAGCATTGAGTCCGTGACAGTACATTAAGTTTTAAATTTTAAGAAGTTTTCATCTGTGTCCTAAAGAAGGTTTACTATTTACATTTATCACTAGCAGTATGTCAGTCACAGTGGCTCAACATTCGTAACAATACGTACTGTGCCAGGCCGGGTTGACTAGAGAAACACGCCATTGACACGTATGCAGGAGACAGAGCTTTGTATCAAGAAGTAATCATATATCAAGAAAACATCGCAGCCCAGTCCAACTCAAGTCCGTAAGTCCAATGCTAGTCCTTAAGTCCTCTTCAGACTCACACAGTCACATGCAATGGCTGCAGGATGAGCACAAGCTGGTGTGTGCAAAGTTGTGTGGATCTGAGGTTGGTGGAAAACATGGCAGTGCTCCAGAAACACCCAAGGTGGCCAGCAAACAAGAATATCAAGCCAGAGAGAGGTCTGCCTCTAGAGAGCTGTGTACTGTGGTTTCACCTCCAACTGAGGTCATAAGGCTATGATCTGATTGATTGGCTGAAGTCTTCTCCTAGACTTGTATATAGCTTCAAGTTGACGTGAAAGTATGTAACTACCACATTTTTTATGCGAAGTTTGATTTTCAGTCATTCCAGGGCCAACTTAATGTATAGCCATTTTAGGGTCAGCTTAATATCTAACCATTTCAGTATATGTGTAGTGGGTTTTCCAAGTGTTCATTCTAAGAATGTGTAGCAATACCTATGATTTTTCAAAATGTTGATTTTCCTAATGACTACTAAGATAAAACATTTGTTATGTGTTGATCACCTGTCCTGATATTTCTTTTGGTAGTCTCGGTGAAAACATATAATCAGGTTGTTTGTGAATGATCAAATTTTAATTTCTTCTTTTCTGATGTAATGCCTTTAATTCTTCTTCATGCATGATTGCATAAGCTAAAACTACTTATACTGAATATAAATGGTGACTAATTATTCTTGGTTTTTCTCCTTCCCTTCCAATTATAGGAGGAAACATTCAATTTTACAGTAAATAAGATACTAGCTCTAGATTTTTTTTTTGGGGGGGGGAATATTTTTATAGATAAAAATATAAATTTTGCCCACCTCCTCCGTGGGCAATTAGTTTTTCTCTTTTTGGAAGCTAGCAGAGTATTGTAGATTTTAGCAATAAGGCCTTTGTCTGATGTGTCATTGCTAAAGATGTTTCCCCAGTCTGTGGACTCTCTTATTACTCTCTTGGTGAATTCTTTCGATGTACCCAAGTGTTTTATCTTCAGTATATCCCATTTGTCAATTTGTGTCTCCTCTGTGTGTGTGTCCTAAACTATTTTGATAGCCTATGTATTCCCTGTGCCAAAGATCTCAAGTTGGTCCCAATTCCCTCACTGATAGCCCTAATAATTTGAAATTTAACTTAAAGATCTGTGATCCACCTTAAGTTTATCCTTGTGCACAGATTGAGGTAAGGGTCTTTCTTCATTTTTCTGCAGGTAGATGTCCATTTTTTCCAGCACCACTTGTTAAAGAGGGCATCTGCTTCCCAAAAAAGCCTGTCTTTCTCTCGAGGGACAGGTGGTGGTTTCCACCTCGTCACCTTGCAGTTAGTGCGCCAGTACGTAACCACCACGCCATAAGGAGAGACTCTCATCCACTGCTGGTGGACCTGTAAGAATATACAGCCACTATGGAAATCAATGTAGCGATTTCTAAAACAGATGGAAATTGAGTTACCATAGGACTCAGCAATCCCCCTACTGGGCATATAACCAGAAGAGGCAAGAAACAAACCAAAGCCAGACATCTGTGTCCAATGTTCATTGCAGCACAGTTCACAATTGCAAGAAGTTGGAAACAACCCAAATTTCCACCAACTGATGATTGGATTAAAATCTATGGCAATGTGTCATACTCCATTGCATATATATATATGCAATGGAGTATGACACATTGCTAAAAAGCAGTGATGAATGTATGAAGCATATGGCTGCATGGGAAGAACTGGAGGAAATCACACTAAGCTAAGTAAGTCAAGCACAAAAGGACAAGTACAACATGAGTCCACTGAGGCAAGCTTTTTTAAAAAAAATGCAAAAGGGGCATAGGGAAAAGGCTACTGTATACAAGCATTCCTGGGGTGAACCAGGTAATATGGCAGGGACCAGACTAAATACAGGGATACACATGGTAGACAACTAAAGAGGAGGTGGCGAAAGGAAAATAATAATAATAATAAAGAAAAGGGTAGCGGGGACACAGGGCACTAACCCACCCAAGGGGAGGGTGTTGTTTATATCTCCACAGGGAAAGAGGGACTAGACTTCAACCCAGTGCTCCAAGATGTGAATGCAACATGCCGGCGTGGAGTAGGGAACTAGTGGAGAGGTCTGGGGCCTGACCCTAATCCCACCTACTAAGGAGACACCTTCCCCTCCCCCCAGAAGAATTTATTTCAAAGGACAGAATTGAATCTGCAGCTCCAGGAGAGGGACATATCTGATCAGAGCACACGGGAGCAAATGAAGGGGGAGTAGGAGAGTGGAGCTCATCGTGGCACACTAGGCCCTGAGGATGATGACCCCATAAAGCAACCAGTCCACAGAGAGGACCACATGGCCGGCCCCACTATGAGACACGATGCCCCTCAGTGACCCATAGCCCTACAAGGGGACAACACCGGAGACACAGTGTGAGACACTGCACCCAATCTGATCCCACCAAACCAAGGCAAAACACTAAGGGGGGAGCAACAGAACAGCAAGGGAATGGAGTGGCGAGATCCCCAGGGAATGCTGAAGGTGGACTTTGAGGCCAGGACGTGGTGCCCCAACAGACTGGACTGGAAAACACTCCTGAAGGTCAACAAACAATCCTTGAACTAACTACAACCTTTTCTTTCTTGTTGTGTTCATTGGTTTGTTGTTGTTGTATATTGTTATTTGGTTTTGCTCTGTCTTCTTTTTGTACATGTTATTATCTCCACAGGTCTATCTAAATAAGATAGGCTGGATGAACAATCTGGAGGAGAAAACAATGGGACAGACAGTTCCGGGAGGACATGGGTGAGGGGGAGGTGGTGGGAAAGGTAGTGGTGTTAACAAACCCAGGGACAATGGAACAACAAGTGACCCAAATCGGTTGTGAGGAGGGTGTGGGAGGCCTGGTAGGGTGTGATCAAGGGTAATGTAACCAAGAAGAATTGCTGAAACCCTGGTGAGGACTGAGCATGATAGTGGGACAGGAGGAAAGTCCAAGGAAATAGAGGAAATAGCTGGGAGGCAAAGGACATTTATAGAGGTCTAGAAAAAGACATTTACATATATAAATATATTTATATATGAGGATGGGGAAATCGATCTATGTGCATATATTTATAGCTTTAATATTAAGACAGCAGAAGGACATTGGTCCTCCACTCAAGTACTCCCTCAATGCAAGAATACTTTCTTCTATTAAATTGGCATTCTGTGATGCTCACTTTCCCGACCCAACCGCTGAAGATGAAACAAGTGAATAAGCAAATGTGGTGGAGAAAGCTGATGGTGGCCGGTTATAAAAAGATATAGCATCTGGGGTCTTAAAAGCTTAAAGGTAAGCAAGTGGCCATCTAGCTCAGAAGCAACAAAGCCCACATGGAAGAAGCACACCAGCCTGTGTGATCATGGGGTGCCGAAGGGATCATTTATCAGGAAGGCATCAAAGTACAAAAATCATATCACTGTGTTCCCACCTCCGTGATACATTCGCTGAAGACAAATGGATGCATAAGCAAATGTGGCTAAGAAAGCTGATGGTACCTAGCTATCAAAAATATAGCATCTGGGGTCTTAAAGGCTTGAAAGTAAACAAGCGGCCATCTATCTCAGAAGCAACAAAGCCCACAAGGAAGAAGCACACCAGCCTGTGTGATCACGAGGGGTCTAGGGGATCAGGGATCAGGTATCATCAGAACAAAAAATCTTACCATAGTGAATGAGAGGGTCAGTGCAGAGTGGATACCCAAAACCCATTTGTAGGCTACTGGACATCCCCTTACAGAAGGGTCTCAGGGAGGAGATGAGCCAGTCTGGGTGTGATGTAGCAACAATGAAAAATACAACTTTCCTCTAGTTCCTAAATGCTTCCTCACCCATCCCCCTGCTCCACTAACTTGATCCCAATTCTACCTTGCAAGTGTGGCTAGACAAGAGGATGTACACTGGTATAGATAGGAACTGGAGACAGAGAGAATCCAGGGTGGATGATCCCTTCAGGACCAGTGGTGTGAGTGTCAATACTGACAGGGTAGAGGGAGAGTGGATTGGAAAGGGGGAACCGATTACAAGGATCTACATGTGTCCCCCTGTGGGACAGACAACAGAAAGTGGGTGAAGGGAGATGTCAGACAGGGCAAGATAGGACAAAATAATAATTAATAAATTATCAAGTTTTCATGATGGAGAGGTGAGCGGGGAGGGAGGGGAAAAATGAG
The DNA here is from genome assembly GCF_050624435.1 of Tenrec ecaudatus. Taxonomy (NCBI): domain Eukaryota; kingdom Metazoa; phylum Chordata; class Mammalia; order Afrosoricida; family Tenrecidae; genus Tenrec; species Tenrec ecaudatus. The sequence continues at coordinate 120,986,417 of NC_134531.1, forward strand.
GACCTTATGCCAGCGGCTTAAGTGGAGAGCAAATGTTTTGAGAATGATGAGGGCAATGAATGTACAAATGTGCTTCACACAATTGATGTATGTATGGATTGTGATAAGAGTTGTATGAGCCCCTAAAAAATGATTTAAAAATATAAATTTTATTTAAAATAGTGGAAATATTTAATGTTAAAAACTGTCAGATGTTGTTACTGCCATTACTTATATGATTATTGCTGTTTCTTAGTTAAAAAACTAATATTGTGAAATAAATTTTCGAATGTTAAATTAACCTTACATTCTGTGATAAATTTTATTTGATATAGAGATATTTATTTTTATATTTTTTCTTTCCAAAATTTATTAATATGATAAAACACAAACTTTTATTACTTTTTAAAATTTATTTTCAAAAAGATATTCAGTTTTATAAGTTTGTGTTGTTTTTAAATACTTTTTTCCATGTTAGTCTCAAGATATGGTAGTCTAAAAAATTTGGGGAAGTAATTGATGTATAGTCTTAGAAATTTCATGTTTAAGGAGCTTTTTTGTTTGTTTTATTTTGACGTACATTTTTGGTAGAATTCAGTGCTTAAATATCTACAAAATGTATTGTGTTGGAAGGGTTTGCTTTTTTATTTAGCTGTCAATTCATATTTTTATTGTTGTTGTTGTTGTTAGGTGCCCGGAAGTCAAATCTTACTCATAGTGACCCTATGTGCAACAGTACAAAACACTGACCAGTTGTCCTTGAACCTATTTTGCATCCACTGTGTTAATCCTTCCCCCTGAAGTCTTTCTTTTTATTTCTGACCTTGTACTTTACCAAGCATGATATCCTTTGCCAACGACTGGTCTCTTGATTACATGTCTAAAGTATAGGAGACCAAGTCCCACCATCGTCAATTCTAAGGGTCATTCTGGCTGTATTTCTTCTAAGACTATTTTTTACTTTCAAGATTCCTCCACAGAATCTTCATTCACATGCATCATTTCTTCTTTGGTCCTCTTTATTCCATGTCCAGCTTCCACATGCATTTAAGGCAATTGAACTTACACATGGCTTGGACCAGGCAGATGTTAATCTTCAGAGTGACAGCTCTGCCATTCAACACTTTAAAGAAGTTTTCTGCTGCAGATTTGCTCAATGCAAGGTGCTATGTGATCTCTTGACTACTCATTCCATGGCCATTGGTTGTGGATCTGAGCAAGATTAAATTCTTGACAAATTCAACATTTTCTCCATTTATATTATCATCTATTGGCCCAGTTGTGAGAATTCTGGTTTTCTTTACATTGAGTTGAAATCTATATTGGAGGTTTCAATCTTTGATTTGCATCAGCAAATGTTTCAAGTCCTCCTAATTTTAAGCAAGCAAGTGTTGTCCTCTGCATATTGCATGTCCTGAATAAAACTTCCTCCAATCTGGTGCTAATCTGAGTATTTTAGAGAAACAAATCCATAGAAACTCATGTATAAGAGACAGTTTTATAAAAAGATTAAGTGCACATCAAAAAAAATCCCAACCCAGTGCTGCCCAAGCCCATTATTCAACATTAACCAATTAACTCATATGTCCAACACCAGTCCACCAAGTCCCCCTCCATCTCACAAAATGAAGCCAACTGCAGGAGGAAAGCCGAGTCAGTGAATGTATAAGAATCTCAGCACTGGCAGGGGTCTCCACACGACTACTCCAGCATCGGGGTAGGTCCATGTGGCTTCTCCTTGGGGATGTCTTGCAGGAAGTCAGCCTTGCATGCTGAAGCAGGGAACTGGCTAAGGCAGCTGCACCCCGGTGCAACCATCACAAAGCAAGAGACCCGAAAACTAGACAGGTGAGGCTCACCATTTATCTGTGGCCCTTCAATTAACCCCATATGTGTTTATCAGCCAAGTTAGCACAATAAACTAACTAACTCAATCCACCCCCTTGCCAACTCATCACCTGTACATAATTCTTAGGCTCAAAATTGCAATTAAGTAACACCAACACCTTAACCCCATATCCTGTGAATCTGTTCCACTACCTATGAAAGTTTGTACCCTAAGCACTTCATGCCTTTATCCCCCAAAATTTTGAGCATCCAATTATACACTGCCCACTTACATCAACTCAGTTCTCTGAGAAGAAAATCATATTTTTCAACATGAAGAGACTTCATTGCAGTTGGAACCCTGTGAAGTCTGCATCCATAAGCAAAGTCAAAGCCGGACAGGCCATCTGTAATCTCAGCAATGATATCCACCAGTTCACAGGCTCAAAAATCTCCATCTGGTCAACTCAATGTGGGCTGCCTCACTCAGCCTCCACAGGGTGCCCATTGGTCACCTTGCCTTCCAGACGCCCTCAAACTATGACCTGCAGGCCACATGAGGCCCGCTGAGGACATTTATCAGGCCCACCAAGTGCTTCTGCCCTGTTTGTTTTTTTACTTCAAAATAAGATATGAACAGTGTGCAAAAGAATCTGCTCATAGTTTTTTTTAACTATAGTCCAGCCCTCCAATGGGTCTGAGGGACAGTGAACTGGCCCCATTTAAAAAGTTTGAGGACCCCTGCTTTAGACCATGGGCTCTCATCAATACTCAACAAGCCTACCCCCCTCGTTTTAGGTCATGAACTTTAGACCAGTCAACCCGCTCTCGTCTTCTCCTCTTTTTCCTGTAAACTAAGTCTACAGGTGTCTGTGGCCAAACTCACCCTGTATCTTTATTGCTGCATTTCTCCTATTTCCGCTCAGCAAGCAGATCCACATAGTCACATAGCAAGTATTTCCGCCTGCTCAGAGGCTCCCATTAATTTAATTATAGAAATAAGTTCAGGACATCAATGAAATCATACTTATACTTATCAACAAACGTCTATCATGCATATAAATGAAAACACAGAGTCCAATTGTATCTGATATAGCATACCTAAATAAAGAAAAGATACGCAATAAGCATATAAAAAGAAAATAAACGACAATTACAAACCTTGCTTTTGCAATTGATCACATGGTTGTAATTGATAGGTGGAGCTACCTTCTTCTACTACCCATTCTGTATTACCTTTGCCCTCAGCAAGCACCTCAGCTGGCTGTGGTTTTTGCCTGTTTGGGTGACCCAGACCTTCATTCCTGAAGGGTCTAGGTCATTATATGTCCTATCAGGATTGGGTTGCTGTAATTACCATTTATTTTAATCACAGGGCATGGTAGCACTAAGATTCGCCTATGGGATCGCCTGGATTCCAGACATATTCCTAATTACCTCCATTATGAAGCACCAGTCCAATTTCTCCTTGGTAATCAGTATCAATCACACCACTCAGTATAGTGACAACCTTCCTCAACTATTAATCCAAAGGCATGAGAAGCCCAAAGAGGCCAGGGGAAATTCTCAGCTGCCAGTTCAGTGGAAACGGTGCTGTTTCCTGGTACCATAATGTGATAGCCTGGGTACTTTAGAGAAACAAATCCACAGAAACTCATGTATAAGAGAGAGCTTTCTATAAAGGTTAAGTGTCCATCAAGAAAACATCCCAACCCAGTGCTGCCCAAACCCACAAGTGCAACATTAACCCATATGTCCAACACCAATCCACAAAGTCCTCTTCCATCTCATAAAACAGAGGCAATGACGCTGACTGAAGGAGGAAAGCCGAGTGAGTGAATGTGTAAACATCTCAGCACTGGCAGGGGTCTCCACATGGCTGCTCCAGCATCTAGGGTTGCATCAGGGTAGGTCAATGTGGCTTCTCCTTGGGGATGTCTTGCAGGAAGTGAGCCTTGCAAGCTGAAGCAGGGAACTGGGTAAGGCAGCTTTACCCTGGTGCGACCATCACAAAGCAAGAGACCGGAGACCTCGAAAGGCGAGGCCCACTGAGCCATTTAACCCTCACCCTTCAATTAACCCCACATGTGTTGATAAGCCAGGTTGGCATAATAAGCTAACTACCTCAAATCTCAATGCTGCATTCTTCATCATATAGTCCAGGTTCTCTCACTGAATAAATATCATAAGAGGATATAACTCTGATTCACACCTCTCTTCGTTTTAATCATGCAATAGTTTGGTTCATACAACTACCACTTGATCAATTCACAGGTTCCCCATGAGTGCAATGAGTTCTGGAATTCCCATTCCTCTCCTCACTTGTGTGATCAGCACAGAGGAATGCCTTTGAGTAGTCCATAAAGCACCATGAAACACTTTTGTAGTATTCTGTCGTGGTCCATCGTCTCTTCTGAATCTGGTCTGAATTTCTGGCAGTGCCCTGTCAAGTTACTGCTGCAACCATTGTTGAATTACCTTAAGTACCATTTTACTTGCAAATGATATCAATGACATTGTTTGATATTTCCACATTATTTTGGGTCTCCTTTCTATGGAATGCATATAAATAGATATTTTATGTTCAGAGGCCAATATCCTAAAATATGTCAATTCATATCCATAATCCATCAATTTCTGGAGACTTGTTTTGTCTAAATGCATTGGTGTTTTATCATAGGTTACCTGTTGAAGTGGTTAAATGTCAACGAGTTCTCTTGGTATACTGACCCTCAATTTTTTCCATATTCTGCTGATGCTTCCTACATCTTTCAGAATATGGCCACAGAATCTTTCAATAATGCAACTAAAGTCTTGATTTTCCCCAATTACTTTAAGATATGTTGAACATGCAAATTTTCATTTTTAGTTTTCTTACTTTAGGACTTTGCACATTTCATTATAATAGTTTACTTTATCTTCTCCGGCTGCTCCTTACCATTTTGTTTAGCTCTTTAATTTCTTCATGCCTTCTATGTGGCTTAGCAACTCTATAAATAAACAAGACTCAGAAAGAGTCTTTTCTGATATCCACGCTGACCTGTTCTTTCTAGTCTTTTTAATACGCTTTTTCTGTTTTTATTCATGATATGCTTGATGTCATCCCACAGCTCAACAGGTGTTCTGTCACTAGTGTTCAATGAATCTGGAGATGTTCTCAAAATTCAGGTGAGATATACTCTAGGTTGTATCTTGGGTCTTAGGATAGATATTCAAAAAATTTCAACAATTTCAACATGAAGATACATATCTTTAGTAGACAGGACTATTCTGTTTATGTATTCCTTCACAATAAGTTTTGTTAATTTGTCTCTTTCAAGGAATTGGATTATTGCCATTGTTGTTGCTATTATTACTGTTAGGTGTCATCTATTTGGTTCCAACCCATAGCAACCCTATGCTCAACAGAATGAAACATTACCTACTTCTGCACCATCCACACTAGGCCCCATGCTTGATATCATTTTTGTAGCCACTGTGTCAATCCATCTCATTGAGGGCTTTCTTAATTTTCAGTGCCCCTCTACTTTATAGATTATTATATCCTTCTCCAGAAACTCGTCTCTCCTGACCACGTGGCCAAAATATGTAAGACTACGTATTGCCATGCTTGCCTCTACGGAGCACTCTGGTCATACTTCCAAGACAGATTGGTTTGTCCTTTGAGAAGTCCATGGCACTTTCAGTATTCTTCTCCAACACTGTAATTCATAGTCATCAATTCGTCTTCAGTCTTTCTTAGTGAATGTCCAACCTTGACCTGCATGTGAGAGAATGAAGAATAGCATCGATTGGTCAGACCCACCTTAGTTTTCAAAGTAACATCCATGATTTTCAATACTCTAAAGAAGTCCTTGTGCAGAAGAGGTACCCAATGCAGCGCTTGGGTTTTCTCTTGACTGCTGCCTCGGGAGCATGGATCCTGGATCCAAGCAAGACAAAAGCCTTACCAAATGCAACCTTCTCTCTTGTTACCAAATGGCTTTTTTCTTTGTGTTTTTCTCTTTTAATTTGTTGTTTTCTGTTTTTATTATTTATTTGGGTTTTTGTCTTTCTTTGGGTTTTCAATAATACTTTCTTGTTTCACAACTTTTTAGTTTTTGCTGTTGATTTTAACATAGAATCTTAGTATACGGGTAGATAGATTCACTACTGCTTTGATCATTTGTAGAAATACTAACTTATCACTTAATTGCTTATTAATTAGCGTATTTATTATATGTTAGTTAGATTCTGCCATAATTCCTTTTTAAATTGTTCGATTATGAGTAAAGATGTATCTAAACAAAATTTTTTATTAAATTTTTCTCCCAATTGTTACAAAATGTGAATTTAACTTTGAAATGAATTCACATTAATTTGAGATGTTTATAATATTAATAACATTGACTCAAGGGACAGGCAGTGAAGGAAGTGTTAAATGATAAGAAATATTGTTTTTCATTTTGTGAGATTAAAATCAAGTTATTAGGTAGGTTAGAAAAACCAAATTAGTATAATAATTAAATTTTCAACCTCCCTACATGAGTTGTCCATTCTTTTCCAGAGAGAAAATGCATTATAATGGAACTAAATCACACACTAATACACATGAAGCAGACAGATTTAATGTGTCCTAGTAGTGGAGGGGAAGGTATTGGGCTAATCCCCCAGTATGCTATTTAATATCACTGGGTTTTCAAATAATCTGATCTTTGATTTGACATACTTAAAATTTTCTTTTGAATTCTAATAATTTGTATTTATAAGAGTATCAATTTAAGCAATTTATTACTTTTAAAATATCATAAATTAAGATTGAGGCTCAAAGTATGGACACGTGGCTAGCAGACTTGTTACTCTCTTGGCCATACCCATCTCATGTTTCAGCGGTGAAGGGCGTTTACTCTGCCTTTCAAAAATGTTACACACCCACTGCCTTCCACAGCTCGCTCATCATTCTTAAATAAGTAATAAATTAATGTACTAACAGAAAACATGCTTAAGGCAAATAACAATAAGCAATAATGATAAAAACAGTATAAGCACTTAGTGGTAAGCACTACATTAATATATCTCAACAATTATTTTATTTAATCCCTATAACAAGCTTATACATAGGTCCTTGTCATTGTCATTATATAAATTAGAAAATTATGTTTAGAAAGCTCAAATGACTTGTCAGAACTAGTAAGCATCAGAAGAGGCTGTTATTTGTTTAAGACTTTCTATTTTCTTTGACATCTCAAAAACTATAAAATCACATTCTCATTTTTCAGGTACCACTAGAGAATGTATAAAAATAACATACAATTTAGGGAAGAGTCTTGTTAACCCATTGTTCTCTCAACATTATGTTTTAGGACATAGGAACTGAAGCCATGTAATGCTTTTAGAGTGTTCTTCACTTTTTTGTAGTTTTTATGAAGGAAGATATTTCTAGACTAGGAACTACCAGGAAAATTTAAGCACATTGACCAGAGCATCAATCTTTTTAATCAGGTGTGTAGTGCTACATAATATCAAATATATAAAAGAAAGAGAAAACGGAAATACAGGAAAGCAGAGAAGATAGAACTGATAGAGGCAGAAGTGGAGTGAGGCAGACAGGAAGAGGGAAAAGGAACAAATGGTAGGTCTATCAAAGTGGAAGCTTTCTCTTCTGCTTTCATTGTTTTAGCTTTCCACCTTCAGGAATTCTAATAGAACATCTTTATTCAAATCCTTGTGTAAATTAAACCACTCCCTTTTCCTCAGTGTTAGGACTAACTTTTTATTTCAGAATGCTTCCTCATGCTGCATATTATGAGAGGGAAGAGAGCAAGGTTAAAAAATAGAAAACCTTTTTGTTTTTAATCAAAAATAACAAACAGCCTACCTACTATAAAAAGATCAACATTTTTCTGTAATGTTTTATACTTTTCTTTTGATTCAACAAATGTGGAAACATTTACCTACAACCTCACAGACTGTCAGCACTTTAATACTTCATAATTTATTAAACAAAATTCTTCCCCTAATCCTAATATGTTTTACAGACATCTCATTGATCCTCACAATATTCCTTCAGGCAACTTAAACAAGAATTATTATGTGTTTCACTAGAGGGGGGGTGGTGCAAAGACTGAAGCAATAAGTGTATCCATTATCAATAATGAGTTACAGGGATGCTGCTTATTCCCAGATTTCAAACACTACCAATGGAGATTAAAATGAGTAGCTCCTAACACTCTGGCCATAAAGATTTCTCTGGATTAGGTGAGAAAATAGGTAGCTAAAAATGTTTAACACCTTCCCTCGATGCTTCATGGAATATTAGTTTAAGATGGTGTCCAAAACAGAATTCTTGACTTTATTACTAGACTACTTTTTGCTCCAGTACTCTTACCGCATTAAGAAGCCATCCACGTTGTTAATGAAGTCTTCGACTACTGGTCATTCATTTATTTTTCCTTTTTCCTCTCTTCCCTTCTCTACTGGCTGTACCTCCCAACATGCACTCACACAGGAACATGGCCACCCCTCCTTTTCATGGGACTCTAGCTTAAACGTCCATCACCTCTTTTACGAGTCTGGTAATAACACAAAACTGGAGGCCTACAAGATTTAAGAAACTTAATGAAGGACGCTTACAGGCATCATTATTGATGTGATAGCTACAAGAGCCCACGTACGTTCTTCCACTCTCTCCACCACAATCCTTTTTACATGAAAGGTTTTGTTTTGAAAAATAGAATTGGAATTTTGTGAAAATAAAACACTATGTAAAAATTTGAAAATCTAATATTTCTACTGGTTTCATTACAATGAAGGAAAAGAAGAACAGCAGTTCCTAGTCATTTCAAACAGCATGTTCATTAGCAATAATTACTTTTATTTTCAAGGGTTTGGTATATACATACATATTTATGTGTGTATAGAAAACACTATTCCTTTGTCAGTTTGTTGTAATATGGTAACTTGCATGTTGCTGTGACACTGGAAGCCATGCCACCTATATTACACATGTCAACAGGTCTTCCTAGTGAAACAAATTTCAGATGAATGTCCTGCATAAAAACGCACTACATTGAAGGGATACATGACCTCCTACTGAGGGATCGGCCATTGGAAACCTTAAGATTAGGAATGGAACATTGACTGATACGCTGCTTGAAGATAAGTGCCTCCAGTTAGAATGAACAACTGGGTCAATAGGTAACATCATAATAAATGGAGAATAGATTGAATTGTCAAGGATTTCATCTTGCTTAAGCTCATAATCAATGCACCTGGCAGCAACAGTCAAGAGATCAAATGGCATAATCCATTGGATAATTCTTGTACACACGACCTTTTTAAAGCATTGAAGGGCAAAAATTTTACTTTGAGGATGGAGGTGTACCTGACCCAAACGATGGTATTTCAATCATCTTATATGCACATGAATGTTGGACATTGAATAAGGAAGACTGAAGCAAAATGGATGCATTTGAAGTATGGTGCTGGTGACGAGTATTGAAAGTACCATGAACTGTGAAAAGGAGAAGCAAATAGATCTGTCGTGCAGGAAATACAGCCAGCGTGCTCTCTAGAAAGGAGCATGGGGAAATTTTGTCTCAGTACTGTGGACATGTTATCAGGAGACAGAAATTGCAAGAAAAAGACTTTGCACTCGGTAAAGTGTGTCAGGGAAATGGAAGGACCTTTAAGGATATGGGCTTACCCAGAGGCTGCCGCACTGGGCTCAAGCTTAATTACAATTGTGAGACTGGTATCGACCTTGGCAGAGTTTAATTCCATAAATGCATAGGCTTCCTATGAATTGGAACTGATTTCATGGTACCATTAACATTATACACATGGACATCACCAGATAGAATACACAGGGAAGAAATTGACTAAAATCACTGGAGAAGCCATGTAAAAGCTCACGATCAGGATGCGAATCAAGACTTGGAACCAACTGTGAAGCAGATCATCTCTTGCTCATATCCAAGTGCAAGTTGAAGTTGAAGGAAATTAAAATAAGTACACTGAAAATACACATGTACCACCTAAATTTAGCACATATGCCACCTAACTTCAGAGGTCATTGCAACAACATTGAATCGTTGTTGAAGTTCAGAGAAGTTGCGTGGTGAAATCCAGAACATTGTACACGAAGAAAGTAAAATGTCCTTAAAATGCAAGAAAATAGCAAAAAATGATGTAAGACAAGATTCTGAAAATAACTAATGAACACGGGGTTCAAGTGAAAGTCAAGATAAGTGAGTTAAAGAAATGAAATTTTAAAGATGCATATACATTTGAAAGACCTAGCCCAGAAAACAAAGTCAAGCATGGTAAGGGAATGTACAACGAATTAGAGTGATGAAATCCATCTGAAAGAACAGAAGAAACATTCATGCTTCAAGTTTCAATAGTGAAGGATTCGGTGGGCAAAATATTGAATTACGATGGAAGCATTCAAAGAAAACTGAAGGAATGTGCAATCATTTTACCAAAGGAATTGGTCGACATTCAGGCATTTTGAGAGGCAGCATATGATCAAGAACTGCTATAGCTGAAGGCATTAGCAAAAAGCAAAGCTCGAGGAATAGACAGACAACCTGACAATACCTAGAAGCACTGACTAATCTATGCCAAAAATACTGAGAACACCGAACTAATGAGAAGAGACCCATATTTGTGCCCATTCCTAGTAAAGGTTACCCAGAACTATTGAGAAATTGTCAAATAATGTCATTTATATCACATACAAATACAATTTGGCTGAATATGATTCACAATGGTTGTAGCAGTACATCAACTGAGACTTGCTGGATTTGCAAGCCAGGTTTAGCAAAGGGAAAGCAACCAAGGATATAATTGTTGATATCAGAAGCATCCTGGCTACAATCAGAGCATGTCACAATCTTGAATTCCTGATTTTCGTTTCACTACACTATTTCTCTTCTAACATGAGGCTGTCAATACCAATCTCATTCCAATTCCTCCTACATACTCTGAATATTCGTATTGTCCATTTTTTTCCTATTCGTGTCCTTTTGTTAGAAAACCATTTCAGTTGCTCAGTGATAAATGAATGAACAATAAATATGTCAGTCTGGTTGGTTATTGAGACATTATAGTAACCTATTTCTCCAGTCTGGCCAAGAAATATGGTCCTGGTAAAATAGTAATAGTGTAACATCATAGCATCTTTCAATTAGTGAGTGGAAATACATAATTGAGCTACTTCCAATGGAGATTTTTCTTTAATTGAAAAAAAAGTTTGTTTCATATGTTAGTAAAGAAAATGTGTGTGTACTGCAATATATTATTTCAGAGGGATATTTGCTTAAAATAGATTCAAAAGCTTCCAGAATAACAAAATATGTTGATGAGTTCGGGGGTGCTGGGTATTAGAAGTTTATGGAAGTACAAAGCCAAGTTTAGAAGTTAAAGTATATTGGGTCTGCATAAACAGGTAGAATTCAGAGATGAATGAAGATAAAAGTTAATAGTCATATGGGAGTCTTATTTCTGTGGGAAGCAAAGAATAAAACACATGAGAAGACATAAGAGAGACATTTTTTTTTACCTAGTCCTTGACCTACACGGTCATCACCTTCATCTTGAAGAATCTCCTTCCCTGGCAGTACCATCCTCAATGAAAGCACTGTTCTTTTGTGGATCTTCACTGATCACTATGCGTACAATCTTGTCTAACTCTGATCCATGTTTTACACAGCAGCCAGAGGGATCTGAAAATCCAAATGTTGACCTCCTGCTTAAATCCTTTAAATATATTCCAATTGCTATTGGAAGAAACCCAAACTCTTTAACATTGACTGGGAGCCTCTGTATCTTCCAGTCCTGGAATAAATTCTGCGTGGCTTTTTATGTATTACTCTTCTCCCTGTGCGCTCCAATTTGCTGCGTTCTGCTCATCTCACCGTTGAAGGCTTAAATGTCACTTCTGTAAGGAAAGTTCCTGGGATCTAAAAGATAATTACGCACTGTCCTTAAAGCATGGTTTGACTTTGCAGAGTAGCTGCCTTTCTCCTTCGCAGTTCACAGTGCTCCTATAAGCTATTGTCTTATCTTTTCCATCCGCTAGATCGCAAGATACATGAGATAAGAGGCTTAGCCTCACCACTGGCAGATCTAGAGTACCAAGACATTTTGCTTGTGCATTTGTAGTTAAAACATAGATGGACTTATTCCAAAAATTAGGTCTTTTAACATGTCTTTATGGACAGTGAATGGCTTCAGGCAAGTTATCTCAGTAATATATGAATCTCATTAGGGCGCTTTAAATTTTTAAAAATTCCAAGCAAACGACGTCTTCCAAGATGATCTTTTCGGCCAGTTCAAATAAAGAGAACAAGGTCAAGTTTATGGAGATTGCCTTGGGAATCACTAAAAGATATATTTTCTCAAGGGACACCAGAAGATTACAAAAGCTTATTATGAAGAAGTTTTAAGAAATACATTTGTGAGAAAATTCCAGGAAAATTGTGTCGAGATATTTTACCCATCAAGCTATTGCACCTGCTCATTCTTAATGTAGTAAGGGCTATTTTAAAAGAATTTCATTGGGAAGCCTTACACCATTCATCCTACAGCCTTAATCCTACCTTTTTCCAGTTTTGCTCTGTTTCCCAAACTCAAAGACCACATAACAGGTCCATCGTCTGAATCCCTTGAGGACACGGTCACTTGCACTGTGAGAAGGATAAATCAAAGAGCAGGACAAGTTAGAGAGGGATGGCAGTATTGCAGAAGTGTATAAACACAGAGGGAGGACATACCAAGAAATAGCAGCTTAAACTTTATATAACTATTTAATAAAAGTTTCTATGATTTGCGCCAATAAAACAATAGGTATTTAATTATAATGAAATTATTCGTGATTACTCTGTGCCAAATTCTAAATGTTTTATTGGGCTTAGGTTATTTATATCTATTTAGGAAGTGTGAATTGAAGCAGATTTATTATTGGAAAGCTTCAAAGACCATGAAGAAGATAGGGCGCACTGATTCTGTAGACAGGTTGTTGTGTTCAAGTCCCAACTCCACCTTCAGATACACATTGGGCAGGTGACAGGTGAAAACAATTCTTATTTCAGATTGCTGTCAGGAGGATTCATTGAGCTAGTACAAGTAAAGGACTTGGAACAGCATGTGATAGTTTGTTACTTAAATTAGCTATTATTGTTCCTATATTAGTTTCAAATCTACTATACCTATCTCCCCAAATATTTTTGACTGATAAAGGATTATATAAAATTAAAGGGACTATTCAGCACCCCAAATAATCAAAAAAATTCTAGTTCTATTATTCACATACTTGAGGATACAACCTCTAATTTTCAACCACTGATTTTATAAACATAAGTCCCTTGTAAAATGTTCATTCCCTATTTGGGAATAGAATAGAACTCTTGTTTGAAATATACATGGTGCAGTAATTAGCAAGGGGATTGGTGATGTTTATTGTCATACAAGTTGTTTTTTTTTTTTTTCAGGAGATCTGAACTCTTTTAAATGAACTGAGAAGTTCACAGAATCTGGAATCAGTACCTCAAACACAGTATTGTTGACCAGTGCTAACATGAGAGACAATCTAACTTAGTAATTCCCATCCCATGGGTGTGAGACATTTCCTTCCTAACTTACTCTACATTTTCCAGATCAGCAGCATTGTACTAAGAATTTTTAAGGATCCCTGGTGTCACAGTGGTTATGTGTTGAATGCTAACTGCAAGGTCAGCTGTCTACACCACCAGGCGCTCCACGGGGGAAAGTTGAGGGTTTGTACTCCTATAAAGAGGTGCAATCTGGGAAAGCCTCAGGAGAGGTCCAGCCTGTCCTGTTGGTTCCTGTGTGTTGGAATTGACTTGATGGCAGTGAAGTTTGTCTTTTGGTGTTATCTACAAAATCATGTTCCTGAGTTTTTCTATAAAATTATTTCTTTAGAAAAGAGAACTTCTATATGTAATTATACATCTTAACTCATCAGATTGGAACAGCAAGACGTTAATGATATGATAAGTGTACGCTACAGTAGATATCTGTGAGGGCAGCTACATTCTACAATGTGAAAATACAATCGCAGGGCTAGGCATGCTCTAGGGTCCTTGTTACCCAGGGATTCAGCATTAGCCTCCTCAAACAAGGTGTGCTGTTCAAACCCACCCACTGCTCCACAGGAGAAAGAAGGGGCTACTGGGTCCATAAAGATTTCCATGAACCTCTGTGGTGTGGTCTGCTTAGTCCAATAGGGCTCCCATTAGTCAGAATTAACTCAGTCACATTGGGTTGTGGCGATTTGGGGTGCTTGGTGCCACCATCCTTCCATGTGTCTAGTGTCTAAGCTTGCTATCTAATATCACTGTGCCTTCATTTTTATAAGTTGGCTGTACAGCACTTCATTTTCACAAAAGGCCTAATTAGTACATAATTTCTCTAACGAAAAGAAAGCAGAAGAAGCTCTTGTATTTCACCATAAATGACAAAAAGTTCGTCTCCAGGGTTTATTTAGCAAAAGTCTCTCCCGGCACAGTGTGCACCCCAGGACTAAGAGTGGCATAGCTCCTGACCAGGGGAACCACACTCAGCCTCTCAGCGCCCGGACCCGTGAGCTTTTACTTATGTCTGTGAAGACACTGGATTAATGTTTTGCTTAGGCTTCATTTGTTATTTGGTATGATTTGGTAGGCTATTTGGGCGGTCTGGGAATGCTCTGGAAATTTCCTCTGTGTAAACTACTAGGAATTTGCATATTGCTTACACTCTTGGTTTACGGTAGGTTTCAGAGGAGCGCTCTCCTTTGAGAAAGCAAGAGAAATCTCTGTCTGGTAAGTGGAGCACAGCCTTTCTCCCACAGCAAAAGTGAGTTTATTACCTGCTCCATGAGCGTCATGTCCACGCAAAGTGAAACGACTTCCAAGAGCTTTTTAGAGCTGCTCTTCAATTTCGTTGACTTGGGTGTGTTCTTATTTTATTTTGAAAACATGTACATTTGAGACTTTGGTGAAACCAGGTGACTACAGCTATATGGCCATAGCTGAATTAGAAATTAAACATTCCACTGGAATAGTATGGGCCCAGGCTAAATGCTGGTCAGGGATTAATTAACTGAAAAGGGAAGTGACTGATTATAAGATTATAAGATACCAGTATTAAATCTGTGTTCGTGTTTTGAGTGAGAAATAAGCTATAGGTAAATCAGTTCAGGTTCTTTAAAATTTTTAAGGGATAATAAAGGGAAAATTCTGGGGAAAATGTCAGTATTCTGTGGTTTTATTTCTCTCTGCTAATTCCAGTTTGTCTTATCTGAATCTCATATGGGCTTGTACATAGGAAATGCCTGGGTTCTGTGAAAATCTAGCCAAGGCCAAGTTTGAAATGTATCAACTAGAATGAACCCTAGGATGAATTCAACATTATGAGATCTTTATCGGCCCTGGGTGTATTTGAGATTATTATTGTTGTGTATCATTTTGCCAATTCCAAGTCAGTGATCCTAAAGGCTATTACACTACTACTCCATAAAGTTTTCTATGTATTCTGCTGCTGCTGCTGCTGGTAAAGCAGCCAACTTCATGACCGCTTTCTGTCTTATACCTAGGCTACAGATTTAGAATGCATAATCCAAGAATTTACTTAAGCTTTTCTACGCTACACAGAGAAGGGTCTAGATGTCATTGTTCTGGTTCCCCCTGCCACATAAAGGGTTAACTATGTCCAGAACCCTGGATGCCCCCTGATGAAGGAGAAGGAGACCTTCAAAGTCCTTTGGGCAGGAGCCCATCTAGGTGGCACCACGTTGACTTCCAGATGAAATAGTCCATCTACAAAAGGACAAGTGATGGCATCTACATCATAGCCCCGCAGAGGGCCTAGGCGAACTCAGCCTGGCACCTCACACCCTTGTTATCATTATTGACATGCCAGTGACATATCTTCCAGCAACAACTGCCAGCAGGCTGTGCTGGAACCACTCCAATGGCTGGGGCTGCACTCCGGGAACCTTCCCTAACCAGATCCAGGCAGCCTCAGTACAGTGGTTATGACTGCAGGGCTGCCCACCAGCCCCTTTCAGAGG
Organism: Tenrec ecaudatus; assembly: GCF_050624435.1. Taxonomy (NCBI): domain Eukaryota; kingdom Metazoa; phylum Chordata; class Mammalia; order Afrosoricida; family Tenrecidae; genus Tenrec; species Tenrec ecaudatus. The sequence goes on from NC_134531.1 coordinate 121,002,279, forward strand.
CCTCTTACATTCAGTTGCCCACCATTGTTCTGTGTGTCACATAGATGGACATCACTCGGGCCACTGAGTGGGTGGAAACAATCACTGAGTGGTCTTACGCTGTTCTTGAAAATGGAAATAAGGATGATGGAAATAAAAAACAATATCTAAAAAATAAAAAGATTGATTGAATGCCATCTCTGTTTCTATCCATACAGTATTGGTTATTTTCTTTTTTTCTTCTTTTACATTTTATTAGGGACTCCAACAACTCTTACCACAATCCATACATATACATACATCAATTGTACAAAGCACACCCATACACTCCCTGTCCCAATCACTCTCAAGGCATTTACTCTTCACCTAAGCCCCTTGCATCAGGTCCTCCTTTTTTTCCCCCCCTCCCTCCCTTTTCCCCCCTCCCTCTTATGCCCTTGGTAATTTATACCTCGTTATTTTGTCATATCTTGCCCTATTCGGGGTCTCTCTTCCCCCCTTCTCTGCTGTCCCTCTCCCAGGGAAGAGGTCACATGTGGCTCCTTGTAATCGGTTCCCCCTTTCCAACCCACTCACCCTCCACTCTCCCAGCATCGTCCCTCACGTTTCTTTAATATGCAGCAGAGACAAAGAAACTCCTTTTCTGCCATGGGCCATTTGAATATTTATAATGTAATTTATGGGCCATACAACTTAAAGATGGGTCTCCTATATTTAGTGAAACATTTAATTAACTTACCCCTAACGTGATGGCTGGAATGGCTTCTCTCTGGTGAGGCTGTGGTATTAGCTGGTACTGATAATTTTATGGACCTTATATGGCCCGTGGGCTGAATTTCCCCACCCTGATAGACAGGGTTTCTCATGAAATGGCAGGGGGCATGTGAGGACAAAAGTGGAATGTGAAACACACACATATCATGAAACACAGGAAACATTTGCATTGCTCTAGTCATGTATTACCTCCTTCCATAAATCTTTGAAGCTAGAAAAAGAAATTTTACTTTGCACACAGATGATCCCAAACCTTCCCTTAACATAAGGTAAGTAAAATGTTATTCCTGAAAATATTTTTTTTTCAGAAAACCAATTTATATATGAAAAGTAAAGCATGAAATTCAGGATATTGCATCTGCCTCGCTGGCCATAGTCATTCATACAAATCAACCTGGATGCGGAGTGAAGGGTGCAGTGCCCTCCAAGCACATCATTCTGGAAGGTGGATACAAATGATAACATGGTTTTCCCTTTGGATAAGAATTATATGTTGCAATGAGCTATGCTTTCATTAGATAGATCTATACTCTATGGTGATAGTTCTTGGACATCACTGGCACACATAGAGCACCCCCTCACATAGAGCAGGACTACATGATGTTCAATTCTACACCACCTTCATCATCATTGATTTGTTACAGTCTGTTCTGGCGGTCACTGTATTTGAACGCCTTCCAACCTGGGCATTTATTGGACACCATTCTACGGTCAACCATAGAGGTTTTAAGCTAAGCTTCAAAATTGTATTTCCAGGGATGTTTTTCCTAGTCTTAGTTTGGAAGTTCTTTTGAAACCTGTCCGCCAAGTGTGGTCCCTACTAATATTGAAATTTTGGTGGCATGTTTTCCAGCATCACAGCCACATGTAAGCACAACAAACTGATTGGTAGACGGGGAAGATATTTGAGACACTCCACATGAATAATCAAATATATTTTAAATAAAAGTTGATGATCTTGCCTTTCCCTCATAATTTTGTGATAGTAATGAAACTCCAGGATTGGAAAAAAATAAAGTAGGAAAACTGGAAGACTTGTCTAAAGAAAAACAATGAAAGTAAAATTTCACATCCAGGGATGAAAAATACCTTGGGAAAATTTTATTATATCACATGGGTACTTTGGGGTACAGAAACTCAACACTCTTTTTAATAGTCATATTCAATGTGAAGGCAATAATATTTCTTCCTTGAATTCATTTTCTTTCTTTTTCAGTTTCTGAAACATCTACAATAAAGAAATATGTATAATTTTATGTTAATAGCTCTGTATTTAACGTTATTATATTGTATCTAACTTTATTGTTTGGATCTATTAATATTGTGAACTTTCATAATGATTTAATTTCTATACTATGTTGTCATTTTACTTATTCACAATGCATTAAGCTAGTCAGCAGTATATTTCATAAATGTATTTTAAATGACTAGTTACTCTGTCATGCTGACTTCTTCAAAATTTTCATAATTTTGGTGAAATAATGTCTTTATAGAACAATATGGACTAATTGTAATAGATGCATTGCTTAAAATAAAGATAACTTTGATCAAGTCGGGAATTGTGCCATTTACTAAATGGAACTCAATTGCCATTTACCTTCTTTGTATAGATTTCTGGTTGAAACAAAAGTCCACCCATTTATAATTTTATAAAGGCCAAATCAGGTAACACTAAGTAAGCAAATCTATAATATTTATCCCTTGCATAGTCCACCAACATAGTTAATCAATTCCTGTCTTGATCTTTGGCCTGGGATCATCTTGGATGGAAAATATCATTAATGATTTTGGAATAAGGCTTCAAATGATTGAAATCAATCAGTAAAAGCCAAGTCAATACAACCTGGATAGATTCTAATTTTTGAAATGTGAGTTTACCAGAACAACCAGAATTGTTTAAATTACAGGTGGCAATCCTGAAATGGGACTCAGAAGACGTCTAATGATTCCTTTCAGTTGGCTGACATGGGAGATCCGATTATTGGCAGGACCTTGGAGAGCCATCCGCATTCAAAGCAGTGTCATTACCACCCTTCGTGAGCAGTGCAGGTTCTCCCTTCATAGTCAAGAAATTGGGTTGTTATGTCATGCATACGCTGCCTCTCTTTTCAAAAAGGAAGAGTGAGTTTCTATCAGGGAATCACTCGTTAGGTTTCCTTTATGACAGTACACCCATATTTTTAAAATGTGACTCTATTCTGTTTTTGTTTCATCAGCCATGACTGAACTGGGAAGAACTAGATCAAAGCCCTATTCTAGAAATCTGTCATGGTACATTTCCAGGTTAGAATTTCTCTGACAAGAAAGCATATAACATATTGTCTGTAGTTTTAAAAATTCTGTGTGGATGGAAAATAATAAATTTACAAGCCATGCTAAAATTCCATGTTGATTCAAGGATCATAAAATAAGAGAGCAATAATATTTTGACAGTTTTTGAATGTAGAATAGCATGATGTTCAAAATGATAATTTTACTGTCTGAGTTCCAACTGAAAACTCAAAAGCCAAGAACAAGACAACAGATGCCCCCACACTGCAGATTGTATCTGTAGTGAGGAAACATTTTATAAAAAGGGGAGGTGGTAAATATTTTAGGCATTGCAGTCTGTACGTCTATGAGTTTCTGTATCAGCTATTCAACTTTTCTACTATATGGGATCACTCATGCAATAGCATGTATCAACGATAAAAGCCAAACCCGCTACCATGCACTAAATGTGGACTCATGAGAGAACACCCCGCCCTAGTGGTATGCCAAGACTGTTCCTGTTGATGGGAGGAGAAAGCCCAATCTTTCTCCCTTGGAGCTGCTGGTGTTTTTTAACTTCCGATCATGTGGACCGCAGCCAAATGCACAACCACACCACTGTCAGAGCTTTACGTTATAATATATGAAGCTGTGGGCATGACTGTTCTTCCGGTAGAACTTTATGTGAGGACACTGAAGGTTGAATTCCACACAATTTTCATCTCTTCCCAAATATGCTTCTTCTTTTGATATTTTTCACTTAAAGATCTAAACTAATTTTCAAATTGCAACTCATAAAAAATTAGGGATCTACATTTGTCCCACAAATCAGTTGGCAACTTCTTAATGTGAAAGAAGTGAGGCAGTGCTGACCCCCAGTCAGTCCTGAGCTGCTTGTCAGAGGCTGGAGGCGGAGCTAGCCAGGCACCAAAGAGAAAGGACATGGCAGTGTGCTTTGGCAGAGATTACAGCCTTGGAAGCCCTGTGGGGAAGTTCTCCTTCCGACAGGATTGGTAAGGGTTGGAAATGATTTGATGGGGCTACATTTGCGTCTTTTTCTACTTTGAAGAATTAAAACACCGATATAATAAGGAAAGAATTTATAAATAATTTTCACTAGAATCTCTGATAACTCATGTTCACAATAGCTACCTGAAAGATGGTAGGCTGAAAACTACATATTCATTTGAGACGAATCCTTGGCATGCATTGGCATTTTATTTCTTCTTCTTATCTTAAAGCCAACAACATGAACAACAAAAGTTTGGAAAGTTCTAGAGGCCAAACTATGCAAAGAAATCTATTTCACTGAGTACTGTTCTCAAGTGCCATCAAGTTGCGCCCCCTCCCCATTTCTTAAATGACCTTTTCTGAATGTGCTTATTGAGAAGTCCACATGCGCAGTTGCCATTTCTGCTTTTGGGAGGAAGAGATCTTTGGAATGCAGAGTAATCCTTTGAAGAGAATTATTGGAGTGCTCTGGCATTTTCGTTCTTCTTCTCTTAAAACAAAAGCAAAGAAAAGCTTGGAAGGTTTAAGAGCGTGAGCCGCACGGAGACTTGTTTCACTTGCTGTGCGTGCTGTAAGTGGACTGAGCGCTTAGGGGCCGTGTGTACAGCACAACTGAGTACTGCACAGTCTGGACCAGCTTCAAACGGTCCTTGGCATTGAGCCTGCTCTTGCAGCCACTTTGCCAATGTGTCTTGTCAAAGACCTTTTTCACTGTCCTCTCCCAAGCAGGGGTGATTTTAAGGAACTTTCTCTCCTGACAAAATATCCAACTTACATGCGACAACAGCTTGCCAATCTTGCTTTTAAGGAGAATTCTGGCCGGACTTCTCCAAGTAAAGTCTGCTTGTCCATTGTATTCCCAATACTCTTTGCCAGCACTGTAGTTCAAACACTTCAATCTTCTTTGCTCTTCCTTATTTAACGTCCAAATTTCACATGTATATGTGGCGATAGAAAATACCTTGGCTTGGGTCAAGAGCACCTTATACCTCAAAATAACATCTTTGCTCTTCGACACTTTAAAGAAGTCTTACGCAGCATATTTACCCAATGCAATGTATTGTTTGTCCCTTGACTGTGGCTTCCATAAGCATTTATTGTGCATCCAAGCAAGATCCAATTCTTGACAAATTCAATCTTGTCTCGGTTTATCATGATATTACCTATTGGTCCAGTGGTAAGGATTTTGGTCTTTCATTGAGTTGTGATCCACACTGAAGGCTGCAATCCTAGATCTTCATCAGCAAGTGTTTCAACTCCTCCTCAAATTCTGTAAACAAGCGATGTCACCTACAAAGTGCTGGTTGTTAATAAATTATCCTCCAAATCTGATGTCACGCCCTTCTTCATATAGTCCAGGTTCTCTGACTATTTGCTCAGCATACAAATTGAATAAATATAGTGAGAAGTTACAACCCTGATGGATACTTTTCTTGATTTTAAGTCATACAACTTCCTTTTGGTTCATATACAAGTTCTGCATTAACACTATGAAATGTTCAAGAATTTACTTCTTTTCAATACTTTCCATAGTTAAGATCCACACTATTAAATGCCTTTTGTCAATAAATAGAAATAATTCTCCTCCTTCAGCTATGATCCATCTGACATCATTTATAATATTCCTTGCCCTATGTCCCATTCTGAATCTGGCAGCTCCTATCAAGATATTGCTGCAACTCTTGATGGATGATCTTCATAAAAATTGTACTTGCATGTGATATCAATAATATTGTTCTGTAATTTGAGAATTTTGATAGGTCCTTTTTTGTGTGCAGTGGTGCTAATGTGGATCTCAGGTGGCCAAGGAACTGTCTTCCAAAATCCTGGCATAAAGAAGTGAGTACTTCCAGAGTTTCATCAGCTTGTTGAAATATTTCAGTTGTTACTCCATCCATTCCTGGACCCAAGTTTTTGGTTAATGGTATTCGTATGGCTTTGTGCTCCTTCCTTTAGTTCCACAGGTTCTTGCTCAAATGCGACCTCTTAAAATGGCTGAGTGCTGACTAGTTACTTTTCACACAGTGACTGGGCATTGTTTCCATCTTTGATGCTTCCTTAATCATTCAATATTTTGGTCATAGAATCTTTCAGTATTGAACGTTTAGGCTTGCACTTTTTCTTGCGTTTTTAACTTTAAGATATGGTGACCATGTTCTTTCTTTTAGGTTTAGCAACTCTAGGTTTTTGCATATTTTGTTATAATATTTTACTTTGTCTTCTCAAGCTGCCCTTCAGCTCTTTTACTTCATCATTCATTGCATTTGTCTTAGCTACCCTACAGTTAAGAGCAAGCTTCAGAATATCCATTTAGCTATTTTTTCTCTCCTATCTCTTTCATGACCTTTGACTTTCCTCATGAATGCTGTTCTTCATGCTCTTTGTCTCCCCACAACTCATGAAGCCTTCTGTCATTAATGTCCAATGCAGCACATTTGTTCTTTAGTTGTTCTTGAAATTCAGGTGGGGTACGCTCAAAACATATTTGGGCTTTCATAGGGACATGTGAATCCTAAAGAAATCAGTTTTGATTCTAAAAGAAACTGGAGAACTGTGTGTGTGTGATGATTATTTTAAATTTTCTTTTTATTTTCCAAAGGTTTAGGACAAGGCTACTCAGACTTCACCACAGACTCACCCATCTCCGGAATCTAATCACAGAGCAGCATCAGCACAAAAATAGAAATAGCTCATGCATCCATTTGTCATTCTGAGGAAGCAGCTAATCGGTGTCCCTGAGCAATAGCCAGAGTGCAGAGGCACAAAAGAATGTTTGCTGGTGCCACCCAGCATTTGAGTTCAGCAGCAGAAGGAAGGGCATGGCATGGTGGGTTCTGTGATATGGGGTGAGGCGTAGGACCCAAGCCTATTCGATAGTCTCACATAGGAGTCAGGGAGGGCCTGTCTATCAACAGGACTCAAGGAACAATACTCGGACCATTGCGTAGTTTCTCAGAGAAGATAAAGGGCCACCAAAATAACTTGGATGACAATCGGGACCTTAGATGTGAACCGAGACTTACTGAACTCAAACCTTATGCATGTTCTACCACAAAATGCTGCTGCATTTAGAATGAAGAACTAGCCACAGGCCAACATAAGACTCAAGGACTAAAACTTTGAAAACACATGCAGCACTTCTATAGGTATTTCTCAAATTATATGTATGAAAAAATTACCAAGGATATTATTATTTTGTTGATTCTGATTCCTTAGGCCGGAGTGTGATCTTGGAGCTTACATTTCTTTTTAACCATTTTATTGGAGGCTCATACAACTCTTATCTCAATCCATACACACATCCATTGTAACAAGCACAGTTGTACATTTGTTGCCATCATCATTCTGAAAACATTTTCTTTCTACTGATGCCCTAAGTATCAGCTCCTCATTTTTTTGTCCTTCCTTCTCCCACCCTCTCTCCCTCAGGAACCCTTGATAATTTATAATTGTTTGTTCATGTCTTACATGGTCTGATGTCACCCTTTACCAACTTTTTCGTTGTCTGTCCACCAGGGAGAGGGTTATATGTAGATCATTGGGATCGGTGTTCACTTTCTCCCCAACTGTACCTTTCTTCTCCTGGTATGGCTACTCTCAATATTAGACCTGAGGGGTTTATCTGTCCTGGATTCCCTGTGTTTCCAGTTCTCATCTGTACCACTGTGTATCTTCTGGTCTAGCTGGATTTGTAAGATGGAAATGGTATCATGATAGTTTTGGGGAGGAAACATTAAAGACTAGAGGAAAGTTGTATGTTTCAATGGTGCTATACTGCACCCTGACTGGCTTGTCTCCTCCTCATGATCCTTCTGGATGGGTATGTCCACTTGCCTACAGATGGGCTTTGGGAACACATTCCGCACTCCCCCTCATTCACAATATGATTGTTTTGTACTATGATACTTGATACCTGATCAACACCTCATGATCACACAGGCTGATGTGCTTCTTTCATGTGGCTTTTGTTACTTCTCAGCTAGATGGCTGCTTATTAACCTTCAAGCCTTTATGACCCCAGATGCTATACCTTTTGATAAGCCAGGCACCATCAGCTTTCTTCTCCACATTTGCTTATGCACCCGCGTTGTCTTTAGCGATTGTTTCAAGAAGGTGAGCACGATGGAATGCCAGTTTAATAGAATGAAGTGTTCTTGCATTGAGGGAGTATTTAAGTAGAGACCCAATATCCATCTGCTACTTAAATACTAAACCCATAAATATATGCACATAGATCTATTTCCCCATCATCACATATAAATATGTTTAATTTGTACATGCCTGTATTTAGACTCTATAAATGCCTTATACCTCGTAGTTCTTTCCTCTAATTCATTTTCCTCTTTTCCCACTATCATATTCAGCCTACAATTGAGTTTCAGTAATTTCTTTTGTTTACATTGCTTTTGATCGAGCCCTACCAGGCCTTCTACACCCTCCTTGCCATCAATTTTGGGTCACTTGTTGTTCCCTTGCCCCTCGGTTTGTTAATACCCACTTCCTATCCCCCGGCTCCTCCTTTCCCACGTGCCCCAAGAACTGTCAGTCTCATTGTTTTCTTCTCCATATTCTTTATCGCACCTTTCTTAGCTAGATAGAACTGCAAAGATAATAATATGCACAAAAATAAGCGGGTAAAACAGAACAACAAAATAAAACAAAACAATAATAAAAACAACCACAAAACCAATGGAAAAAAGAAAAGCCTGTAAATAGTTCAAGGTCTGTTTCTTGACCTTTAGGAGTGCTTTCCGGTCCAGTCTGATGGGATGTCATGCCCTGGCCTCAAAATCTATTTTTGGTATTCCCTGGGTCTTGTTGCTCCGTTCCCCTTGCTGTTCTGTTGCACACCCTCAGTGCTTCGCCTCAGTATGGTGGGGTCAGATCAGGCGCAATTCCCGCACTGTGTCTCCAGTGTTCTTGAAAATGACTTTAGCAATGACACATAAGACAAAGGCCTTATTACTAAAATCTTAAATACTCTGTTAGCTTCCAAAAAGAAAAAAAAATAAACAAAAAAACAACAACAATTGCCCACTGAGGAGGTGGGCAAAGGACCTGAACAGAAGTTTCACAGGGACAGAAATCCAAATGGCCAATAAACACATGAGAAAATATTCCCGATCATTAGCCATAAGAGAAATGCAAATTAAAACAACTATGAGAAACCATGTAACACCCTCAAAGATTTCCCAATTCAAAAAAAAATCATAAAGCAACAAGTGTTGGAGGGGCTGGGGTGAGATAGGAAGTCTTGTCCACTGCTGGTGGACCTGTAGATATGGACAGCCACTATGGGAATTGATTTGGCGATATTAAGACAGATGGAAATTGAGCTATCACATGACCCAGCAATCCCCCCTAATGGGCATATACCCAGAAGAGGCAAGAAACAAACCACAGCCAGATATCTGCGCTCCAATGTTCATCGCAGCACAGTTCACAATTGCAAGGAGTTGGAAACAATCCAAACTTCCATCAACAGACAAATGGATTATAAAGCTGTGGTACACACATACAATGGAGTATTATGCATCCCTAAAAAGCAGGGATGAATGCATGAAACACATCGCCGCATGTAAAGAACTGAAGGAAATTATGCTATGCTAAGTAAGTCAAGCACAACAGGATTCCACTGGAGAACTTTTATCAAACATTGACCAAGAAAACTCTGTGACATATCTGAATTTAAGTGCAGAAATGGGAAAAAAAATCATTTAACATAGAATATTTATTTAAGGTAATTGTTGATTTCAACAAGGAGTGGCAGAAAACAAGCTACTTGGCTCTTTTTTATGCCTTATCAGCTCCTCTAGTTCAAATAAGAAGACAGAACAATCTTCTAAATATAAATTGTGCTTTTAATTGGTACTTTTCTAGTTCCCCAGATTTAGCAGGGCAAGGACTGAATTTCACAGAGGCCATGAAAAAATAAAACCTATTATATACAGAGCCCTACGTCAAATTTCACTTTGTTTCATATTGAAATATCGTATACGCCTTGCCTCTAATAGTACACATTGATTATGACAAAAGAAATTTTAATTTTCTTAAGTAGTGGTGGTAAAAGAACTAAACTTCTCAAAAAACACCTGTTTTAAAGGTAACCGTAGACCTATCAAATTTTTTTTTCTGAACTTTGCAAGTGAATTGAATCTTCACTTAGCATTTCTTATAGAAGGAACTCTAACATTTTCAGTCTTCCTTTGACAATTTTGTTAAGGTATTATACTTATGGTAAAATAAACACATGACAGAGTTGTAAATGGCATAATTGTAGAAGCATACAGATTTTTCTATATTCTGAGATATTAGATACCAGTAGGTTTTCTATCTACTTCTAAAGCAAACAAAGTTTACACTGGGGAACTTAATCACTTATACATGAAGAAAATGGAACTGCGTGGACTATCTACATTTCCGTGTAGAATGTATTTAAATGCTGTCAAAATAAGCAAAATGGTAAAATTATGTTAAATTTTATCAAATATTATGTATGCATATAGGAATATAATTTTAATGCCCTCAAAGTCAGAGGAAAGTAGGTAAAATGGGCCTGATGAAGACCAGAAAACTGAAGAAGTCATGATCGTCAGTCTAGTTCTATTTCAGTTATCTGTGTAAGGTTTCTGATGCTTTGAATCATTACGGGAGCAGAAGGCGTCATTTATCTTCTAACGAGTGACTTGTGGGTTTGAACCATTAATATTGGGGTTATCAGCCAAATGTTGACTGTCAGACCGTATTGCTGTCTTTCTAAGGACAAGAGGAGAGGAAAACATGGAAGACCAATTGAGTTTTTAAAAAGCTTTTTATTTTGATTTGGATAAATGTTTATGGAGTTGATTGATTTTCCATTCAACCATTACACATGTTTTGATTCCTAGCATTAGCTGTTATCCCCGTAATATCACAATGCTTTTCTCACTCCCTCCCTGTGCTTAACATTTTCCTTTGACTTTCTTTCCTCCTAATTTCTGATTTCTTTCTCTAAGGATATGCTGCCCTTTGATCTCAGGTGGCTGTTTTTTCTCGGGGGCATCTCTGCTTGGTGTTTTCGTCCCACTTCAGTTGGTGGTCATGGCAATTGCAGTGCTGGTGCTGCCATTGAGTCCATGCAGGTTCACAGTGACTCTGCGTTCAATTGACAGAAACATGATTGGTGCAGTCATTGTGTCATTCCTTTTCTTATGGGGTCTTCCTCTTTTTCTCAGACCCTCTACTTGCCAAAAATGATGTCCTTCTCCATGGCCCATCTTTCCTGATAACATGTCCACGAGATGCGAGGTGAAGTCCTGCTCTCCTTCCTTCTAAAGAGGATATTAGCTGCACTTCTTTCAAGACCGATTTTTCTTCTTCTGGCTTTATACAGCTCATGCAATCACGCTTGCTGAAAGTGAGGGTCTCCCTTGCGTGGATAAATTGTCTTTATCTTGCCTACGAATTAATAAATAGGTTGCAGTCTTAGTAGCACTGTTCAGTAAACCGTGAGCTGATAACTGCAAATTCTGCATCCACACCCCGTCCCCCCCACCCGAGTCCTTCCACAGAACATAGTGGTCTGCTCCCTGAATGAGTCAAAGCCTCAGAAAAACTGTATAGGGTCAGATTGCATTATGCTATTTTTTTCTAATAGAAAAGCTTGAACCATTGACTTTGGTTAGCAGCCTAAAAGAGAGAGAGATTCCCTATAAAGAGGCCAAGACAGGAAAAACTAATTGAGAAACGATCTAAGATACAGCTTATTTGCACTAAGCACTTACCAACGGGGTGAACAGTACAGATTCCAGGGACAGACAGCTGGATAGGAAAGGATCCGCTAGTGGGGTTGTGGTGGTGGTTCTTTTAATACAGGTTGAACAATTTTGAGTGAGGTAGGCTGTTGAACCCATTAACGCCATGAAGATGGATGCCCAGAATCATTGTTAGGTTGAGGCTATCATGTTCACCTCACTATATCTTTCTAAAAAGTCGGCGGAACAGGAAGAAGCATGCACAATGTCCCTGGTTGTCCTTGGCTCTAGCTCCTTGTGGGGCAATGGTTATCTGTTAAGCTAGAGTATGGCTATTTTGGAACATTAACTAGTGTTTCTACAGCCACCCATTGCTTAACCCAATGCACCATCAGGAATCTTTTCTCTATACAGCGTTATGAATCTAGCAGTATTTTCTTTTTTCTCAGTCTCATTGTTGGCAAAACCTTCCACCCTGATAAACTTGGGGCTTTTGTTGGTTCTCTTTCTTGACTTTCAAACTGAGTTCTGCAAATAAATAGCAAGAACCTTATGATGTGGGCTGCTGTTGCTTTTTAATTTCTATAATAGATGTCTGTAAATATCAAGGAGATAGGAGGGGAAGTGCACACTTTAGATAAAGGTAGGGGAGCGGTGCTGCTTTTACACTCTTTTCATTTTACTAGACGGCTTGGGAGTTGAGAAATTAAACATTTCAAAGATTAAAAGGACTTGGGAAAATGATTTAATAATCATTACAATAATTTCCACAGCCCATTTCACAGCAAGATGTAGGTCTCATTAAATTCAGCCACAGATGAGTGAGCTGGGAAGATGTGGCTGAGAGCCAGAATAAAGGTGACTTGCTGAAGCTAGAAGCAAACAGAATAAACACACTTTTTATCATTTTCAGTGAGTAAAGACACTGAGACAAATTCCTTGCATTGAAATTGTGTCTAATTAGTTCATGGATATGTTAGAGGGCAATGTTGCCAATTTGTGGATATAAACGTCTTGCCCGTTTCCTTTCTTGTTAAAGTCTTCCTCATTGTAAAAAATTCTAATTGTGTTGAAAGCTGAAAGCAGTTTGAGATCAATAGGAAATGAAAATTCCCATAGACCCTAGAAATGATCTATATCTCATATGCAACATTTAGTATCTTTTCAACTGGGTGATGGGGAGCTTCAGGCTTTGCAAGCCCATGTTTTGAGCATCACACACTGAAGCTGCCCCTCAACACCAAATGTGATCCCTTTGTGAGGTGGTATTAGATGCCACTCCGTCAATTCTGACTGAATGGGGACTCCCTGTGTGTAGCATGCACACATCTTTGGGGCGTGCACCATCATGTTTGAATCCAGCATTGGCGGCATGGTCAATCCATCTCCTTAGGGGGACAACTTCTTCTTGGCTGACTCTATTTTACCAGGCATGTCATTCTTTGCCAGGTACATGTCCCTCTTAGAAGCATGTCTAAATGACATCAAAAGAAGTCTTGTCATTCTCTCGTCTAAGAATCCTGGCTGTACTTTTTCAAAAACAGATTTCTTAGTAAGGGCGCCATTGCTTATTCATTCATTCATTTCTCTGTTTGATTAGCTCCTTGATCTTAACGCCACAGGTGAAAATTTCCTCCATCAAGATCCCCAGTGTCACTCAGCATTCCTAATTATCTGCTCTCCGTGGACATAGTGCCTTTTCCAGGTTCCCATAATGTCGGTGTAACACTTGGTTATACTGCTCAAGTACACCCAGTCTCTTAGCACTCCTTCCTGCTTCCAGGAGAAATGGAGTCCGTTACTTCCTCCAGTTGTCTCATACCATTCAAGCCATCATGCCTTCACTCGCCTGCACCTTCCTTTTCTTTTTAAATCCATGTTTGTGAGCTTCAGGATAAATTTATTCACTTCTGATTATTCACTTCATCTTTTACAACTTCATCCCCTTCTCCCAGCTATCTTGTTTATTTCCAATGCTCACATCATGCCGCTGTGTTCAAGTTGTTCCTAGAAAATTAACAAAGCAAAATAACCTTAAGTAAAGAACAAAACTTACCACGAGTCAGCTGGATTTCTAGTTGTCTCTGGATGCCAAATGCCTTTGAAGAATAATAAAATAAAGAAAATAAAATGTATTTTATGCTTTGGCACTCACTTTTTAGTCCCTGATGTTATATTTTTAACTTCACTTAAAATATTCTTTTGTCTGTGTTTTTAGACATTTTTCCTTCATTCATTTATTCATTATTCAATCCACTGGATAATTTACTCTTAATTTTATTTGACTTAATAGCATTCTTCAGTGTCATACACTTCTTTAAACTACCTTTCCTTGGTTTTCAGCACACCATGTTTTGGTAATTATATTCCTGTCTCATTGGGCTATTGTCTAGTTCAATTCAAGCTCTTCTTCCTCATTCCTAATTCAACAGTGCTTCCCAGTAAGACAATAATTCCTTTTAGAAAAGTTCATAGGAGGCTGGTTCCAATGAGGAAGAGATTACAGGTTTCCCAAATGTCCGTTCAAGACTCATAATGACTCAAAAAGATAGAGAAAAGTTATCCCTTGGAGTTTCTAAAACTGTGACTCTTCGCAGGAAAAGTCTCATTTTCAGTTTCCAACTGTTGGCTTTGGTGAGTAGCATATCGCACAAGCCACCATGACACTCAGGCTAGACCCCAAAACAGTGACGTGGCTGTTGTGTTGTGTTTTGTGGTCAGTGTCCACAAAACTCTGTACCACTTTATTGTCACTAATATCAGCCAACACTCCTCAAATTTGTATGTCTCCTCACATTCCAGAGTTCTGCCATTTGCTGGAACTTCTTACAGAGTGAACAAATCTTTAAGAGAATGGTTCACGTAGTTGTGGGGACTGAAAAGTCCAACGTGCCACATTCAGATGTCTGTCTGGAGGACCCTTAGAATCCACCAGGCTGGAGACACTGATGGAATCAGGTTAAGGGTAGGCTCCGAGTCATGATTGGGGCAGACACAGGCAAGACAGAGGCAAACTCTAGAGAAGATGCGATCATCCCCCAGTGAGAGCAGGACTCCCATTATTCTTGGCGTGCTCATGTGGGAAAGGGGGGCCATAAGAGGGCTGCTGAGGAGCATGCCTTTTGTCTTTTTGCAGGCCTTGGACACAAGACAAGAGAGGGTGGTGGGGCTGGAGTCACAGATTCTAATATGGTAGAGATTCAGAATGCATCCCACCTCTGTCCTTGTCTCACTAGCGTAACAGAATATTCTTCAATATGGGCTGATAGCCACAGATGTGGTGGCTTGAATTTACACAAAAAAAGGACAATTAAGGTTAGACAGGCCATATTAAGTAATTACATTGTACTTAGGATGCAAAAAGGATTTCTGGGGAATACTCTGTTTACATACTGGATATGGCTTCAATGTCGTTCCATATGTAGACCCCAGACTTATATACCCTACCAGGTCACTTTTCTAAGTATTCTGCTTCCTCTGGATGGCCTCTGCTGGGTTAGAGAATCCAAGTTGCTGCAAATTCAACAATCTCATATACTGAATTCACCGCAGTTCCCTTTCTTTGCCACACACAGAACCTTGATTCGCTGTCTTAAAACGATCATAATCAGCATCCCAATTAAAGACTTGGGAGTCATGCTATATAACATATTTTAACTCAGCATTCTCCACCGAAGTAAATAGAATGTATAACCTAAATCTTTTGAAATTACATCTCATTGACTTCAGCCCCCTTTTTTCCTGCCTAAATTCAGAGCTAGGACTGATAAATTTGGTGGCATCCATAACTCCTGCCTCATCATCACTCTTACCCCACCCAGCATCTTTACTGATGAAAGAAAATAAAGAGATAAAAAAAACTATCAGTTTAGTATCAGCCAGTCAGGCTTCCAAAAACATTGGCCAGCATCCAGCAATTTGAACAGTTAACATTGCGTCTCTCTGATAAGCCATGCATATTAGAGAAGAGAGTTGCATGCAGTTTTAGGTAGTGCTATTTCTAAAGTAGAGCTCCAAGGAGTCCTTTCTAGGCGGCTCCGGGGAGGTCGCACTACTATGATGCTAGTTAGTAGCTAAGTGTATTAGCCTTTTGAGCCACCCAGGAGTTTGTCCTGAAATGGCATCCTTTAATATCCGCCATGGTTTCTTTGGGTTGAGAAATGGAAACTAGAGCTACCCCATCTCATCACTACCGTGCTGGTGGGAATGAGATAGACTAAGCCAGTTTTTTTTTGTCCCTTCTGTTAGAATCCAGCACTGTCACCTACATTGACCTTTGTCATCTATTTGACATGAAGGCTAGTTTCACTAGGCAAGCTTTAGGGCATGACTCCGTAGCTTAACATTTTCCTTGAGTTGAGTTCCCTAAAGAGAGTCTTAGAGTCTTCTAGGATTGATTTAACATTGAGAGGAAGCCTTTAGTTAACCTTGTCATAAATTATTAAGATGACAAGGACCCAGAACATGACACAATAAATGGAATGCAATGATCACAATCATTAGATAAAGGGTAAAAACACACAAAAAAGCAAGAATGCGTTGATGAGAGGTCTGAGGTTTATTAAAAGAGGAAGTTGAAAATAACACCCTCTCCGATATTTTTTACCACATGAATTCAAAATATATTTGACTGCTGTTCGGGTATTAATGTCCCTACCCACTAGCTGGATTCCTACTGTGCTGGACATTCTATTAAGGGAAATCTGCTCCCACAGGAAATCCAGCTGCCATAAACGATTATGAGCAGACTAAAGTATCACTGAGAGACAAGGAAGTATTTGAAAGAAACCATTGAAATTAGAAGAAACTGGCAATTGAGACTCCTTTAAATCCTCCCGAAGCCCTATTTTCCAATACAGCTGGCAAATTGATTTGGTAATCCCCTTGATATCCTTGCTAAAACTTGGAGGTTATAAATCAGTTTCCATCTTTCTGGAGCAAGCAGGTAAAATGTTAAAGTAAACATAATAAAGTATATGTTAGAGTTGGAGTTTGCATATGTTATTGTTATTGTTGTGTGCCAATGAGTGGGTTTCAATTCATAGTGAGCTTATACAGCATGGAAAATGAAATAGTGTACCCTTGGATTTCTGAGGTTAAACTCTTTACTAAAGCCAATTTCTAGGTTTTTCCTCCTACAGAGTTACTGGTGGGTTCTACCACCAGCCTCCCAGTTAACACCTGAGAACGTAAACTACTCTTGTGCCACCTCAACTCCTAATAGAGTCAAGCCATGGTGTGACACAATGAGTATATGAACTTGAGAGTTTGCACTGCTAAGCTCAAGCAGAGAAACAGAAGCTTCTCACATTCCAAAGGAAAAGACGCTTAGAAATCAGATCATTACTTTGTGTCATCAGGTACAGTTGAAAAAACTTCCTGTTTCTTAGTTTCCATTAAAGGAAATAATTAAACTATAAAGCCACCGTAAAATGAGAAATTTTTGGAAGAAACCATGTCATGATGGTTGATATGTTATCACTGCCTTATACATAAGGACACTGAGGGTCAGAGACAGAACTGGTTGGTATCAGGAAGGGGCTAATATTCGTACTATGACCATAGATCCTCTTGGATAATGGTAATACCTCTCCATATTACTTTCAAGATGTACTATCAGGGAAAAAAGAAAAACCTTCCCCATAAAGATATCTGCTACTCTGTGCATTCTGATCTCTATTTGTCAATAGCTTCCTAATGAGTATTTCTTCATTCTTTTAGTAAAAATCTTACATGTACCAAACCAAATCCTGTTCACAGATAATTCTTTTGGTAGGGTAAAATTTCATAACAACATTTCCTAATACATCATTTACTTAATATATCATTTTCTTTGGGTGGGGCTATGCAAATACAGATTGTATAACTCTAATAAAGTAGATTGGTCAGTTTTCCTTACCACCCCCTAGGAAGCAGCAGCAAAGAGGAAAACCTGAGGCTGATTGGAAGAGTACACAGTCCAGATCTCTGTCTCAAGTGTCAGCGGGAAAGTCAGAATCACCAAGATAGGCAGGAAGACTGTGAGCTGAAGAAAGAGATGTAGCGATGAGACTCAGGCACTGTGTGACAGAGGAACAGGCAGGCTTCTTGGACCACAGAGGCAAAGGCAAAGGGCCCATGAGGCTGAGAGGCTGGAGACTAGAAAGACACTTGGCTTCTGGATACGAAGAGGTATTGCTATGGACCAGTGATTGTATCCTTACTGTTTAGTGATCCTGACTTGTTATCATAACCTATGGCCTTCCCTTAAAAAACACACACACACCTTAATCGTGAGTTTTTTGTGACCGTTGAAATTCATGATCAAATCCAGTATAGGCATAGAGTGGTATGGGGGGAATAGTTGATGTCAAAGTAGGTAAAGAAGCAGGGAGCATGGAGCCATATCTGACCCTGCCTCTGGGCAACAGGGAGGCCAGAAGAGGTCGGATCTGGCCCTTCCTGCTGTTCACTGTAATTCCTCTTAGAATTTATTGTTTTTTAAAGGAAATGTTAGAAGACTTAATGAAAAAAAATTGAACTCATTGTTTTCCCTTGAAATATTGAAATATCTGGCAACTCAGGGCTGTCATTGCAACCTAAAAATCATTGCTTAGAACTAAATTGTTAATATTATTCCATCTATGATACCTAGCTCTCAGCTGAAACCCCTGTAGTCCTCCACTCACCTGCCCGCGCGCTCTGGGATTGGAGCTGTCACTTCGTCTTCATTGGTTTTGACTGTCAGCTCTCTTAAGTTCTCTTTAATTACAGTCGGTGTTCATCAGTTTTTGGCTATAAGTGTTTTTTCT
The DNA here is from genome assembly GCF_050624435.1 of Tenrec ecaudatus. Classification (NCBI taxonomy): domain Eukaryota; kingdom Metazoa; phylum Chordata; class Mammalia; order Afrosoricida; family Tenrecidae; genus Tenrec; species Tenrec ecaudatus. The sequence goes on from NC_134531.1 coordinate 121,020,817, forward strand.
GTATGGAGCAAGGCAGATATGATAAAGCATTAAAAATAGAACATAAATAGTGATCTTCTCCTAACTTCCAAGGTAATATTCACTCAGGGGTTAGCTTCAGAGAAAATAAAGTGGAATTATCGCTAAGGTAATGGAACTCTCCCATTTTATGTAAGATTCTAATAACTAATTGAACAGAAGGCTACTCCACTCAATAATGCAGAAGCTGCTACCAGGAATATTGTCTCTGAATCCCAGGAAAGGGCATGTCCATTGGAGCTTCACCAGCCATCTAAGCTACCAGTTGTAAATTTCCCCTGTTTAAAAAGAGAAAACATAATCCAGATTTTTCAGTATTTCCCCTTAAAAATAGACCCATTGATTCTTTTTTGAGGATATGTCTCAGTGTTCTAGGGAAATGTTTCTAAGGGAAATGTTTCTAAAAGACAATCATGAGCTGCAACTTTGTGGGATCAAGAGGAGGAGTTAAAGAAAACAGCTCACACTCCCTGTCCCCCACTGGTTTTGCATTCTGCAGCCTTCCATCCAGCCCCCTGGGGACTGCTTAGGCAGTAACCGGCTGCTTGAGGAGCACAACAGAGTGACATTTGGCCCTGTTTCACAGAACTTCAGACTTGTTTCACCACTGAGCATTGTTGGCCTGGAATCTTCTCCAGGTCACTGTGACTTGGGTTCTGAGTCCTCTTGGTCTCTGTGTAAAATGGCTCCTAAAAGGCAGTGAGGTGGTCAAAGCATTCCTCCAAGGCCAAGTGGACTTAGAACATCCCTTTCACACAGCCTTGGCATTGCTCTGGGTGCTTCCGGTGCTCTGGAGAGGAGGTAAAGCTTATGGAGGATGCTCTAGGAGCCATAGGCACCCTGTGGGTTCACCATTGGATTGCTAAAAACAAGGTCCACGGCTAAGAGTCCTAATCAACTCCATGTCAGTGGATTTGGGGGGAGGGAGAATATGCTAGGTTATATTCAAGCACTGTGCCGTTTCATATAAGACCCTTGAGAATCTCTGGATTGGGGTATGAGGGCGGGAGTGGTCCTGGTACCCACCCCAACAGATACCAAGGGATTTGGGTCATTTTTTTCATATGTGTTTTTGATTGGGGGGCAGCGGGGGAGGATAGCCTATTGTTAGTCAGAATACTGGACAAATAACATAATTTAAGATTCAGTTTGTTAACAGCCCTCGCCCTTGCAGTAAAATTGCTTTCAAGCTTAAGCTGTAGGAACATTCTAATTCAAACAAAACCATGGAAATAAACAGTGGAGCATGAAACCTCGGGGGATGGTGGTGGGATGACCCCTGAAAAAATGCAAATTATCAATGGTTTCCTTGCAAACCCCCTGCTTTTGTCACGTCGTTTGAGATCCCGTGATCACTACAAAATCTGCTACTTCTTCCTAAGAAAACATTCACACTAATCATGGAAGGTATCGAACTTGCTGGATTCTCAGTCCATTGCTGAGGCAGGTTGGAGGGAGCTCACTCGACCGTTTCTGCATGGTGCATGCTTACTGAAACAAACGTAGACTTTCCCATGTCAAGCTGGTCTCTTTCTTTGGCAGAAGCAGAACCAGGCGATCCCAGGCCCCTGCCGCTGGCATCATTTCAATTTTGTTTGCGTGAACCTGGAACAACGATGGACTAGAGCGTGCGAGCCGTGGTGAGGATGGCGCAGGACCAAGCAGGGTTTGTTCTGCTGTTCACATGGTCAGTGTGCGCTAGAACCACCTCCACGGCACCCAACGAGAGAATGAAAACAATAAACCAGGTTAGAAAATTGGAAGAGCAGATACATCTCAAAAGACAATTTTAGAGCAATGATATTTACTTTATAATAACATAGAAAAAGAAGATGGTAGGCTTCTTGGGTGGGAAATACCTGAGTTCTTGGCTTCGCAAGAGAAAGAATTCACACCGAAGCCTGGCTTGCGATCCAAGTGAGTTTTTATGAAAGACAGAAGTTGTAGGTTTTACAGTTGCTGAACACCCACACATGGCAGCCTGAGGACAGAGACCACGGCACAGCCAAGCGGAAGGCGGAGAAGAAACCAAAGGGCTGGCAGTCTGGAGGTTCCAGTATTTGGGCTTTAGGCAGGGAGGTGTGGTGAAGGTATTGGTTGACCCCATTGGCTGAATAAAGCCCACCTGGCCTAGTCTGGGTCTACCCAGGTGTACTGCCCACCTGGCTCTGGCTTGAATGGGTGCATGCCCCTTAGACATCCCTGCTTCCTGCTACCTAACAAAGACATACTTTAAAGTGACATCTAATGCTAAATTTAGACATTAATTTTATTTTTTCAGGTCCCCTCGGGATTTTGGTGTTCTCCTTAGTATTTAATAAATGATTTGTTGATATGACCTAGCAACCAAGTTCTCTTTTGTCTTCTTAGTATTTTCCTGGTGGCATATAACACACAGTTTGAAGATCAGAGAAAGAGAAAAAGCAGCGGAACACTTGTTTAGTATTACACTCACACATCTCTAGCTGGTGCTTATGTTGATTAGTAAGAGAAAATATTAAATGCCATACATACTTCTACTTACATGCTAATGCTAAATAGGACAAGCTCAGCCTTAAGGTATGCATACTTTGACAGGTTCCAAAACAGTTAAATATTAGAAAATTATCTAAAGTAATGTATAAATTTGAAAAGTAGCAAAATAACTAAAACATATTTTTCTGGAATTTAAGGACTTGTGTTTATAATGTATTATTTGAGATATAAAATACATTTATGTTTAAAACTTAACCTCAAACACACAGGACACACACACACACACACACCCTCATACCTTTGATTTCCAAAGGTGCTACTGAACCTATGATACAAGTTTGCCCAGAATTAAGCTGATTCGATATAGTGAGTGTTTTCATCTTTCTGGGAGCAATACCAGCATATTACTTAACCACAAATCTGTCTTACAAATAGAAGAACTTAACATTTTCATGAAACAACAACCAAAAAAGACCCTGAAAAGTAGGTCACTTGTCAGTAATGTATTAATTTTTCAACACAAGAATCAAATTCTCTTACACTCTATTTTCAGGTTTCCTTTGAAGTTAATAGTTGCCAAAATGGAATAAGTTTGAATAGAGAATCAGCATATTGCATTTGTTAATGCAAGGGATTTGGAGTACAAAGGAAATTAACAAGTCCTTTAAAGTAACACAATTTTATGTTTTGCTTTGAACTTGTAGTTTGCATTGAAAGGAAATGTTTGTGCTAAACTGGTAAAAACAAGAAAGACAGCAAGTAGCAGGGTTTCTTTAGTTCAAAGAAATTCCTCAGGGAGCCAACTTCAAACCACAAAATCCCTACCCCTCATTATCCATGTCTAGTAACAAGCTGATTATTTAGGGAGGAGAAGAAAGGGTACACTCTGATGCAGGCCAGAAAGCAAAACAATGGTGTGATTTTCAAAGAAGATCACTGTTGTGATACTTTTATATCACATAGCAATGAATTTCTAAAGATTTGGTTGATATTCACACATTGTCACCTCTAGGGTCACACCTTGACATTGTTATTTCCAGTAGTTACTGCTTTGCTAAGCATATCTAGTTGTTCATTACAAAATTCTGTACTATGTAGATACCATATATACAAACTTCTGTATGTCACAATTAACTAATTCTATCTTCATAAAATTATTCTACCAAACAATGCAGAATGCTTTTCCCAATTACAGCACCAACTAGTTCAAGGTTGGTATGTTGAAGTAAGATTTTGTATGCTATTTGGGAAAAGTATACGTTCAAGTAAAGCATCTTCTCTTGGTCATAGTAAAATAGTATAAGAATTTACTGATATCACTGGCATTGACTTAAATTGTACAGAAATATTCTTATTTGTAGTATCATGCACAAGAGTAAAAAACATCCACAGCTAGATTGTTTGCTAAATTTCTAAATCTCCCAGGAAAAAGGGAAAATGCAAACATTGTCGTGCTTTCACTACCTTCTATTGATTTCTTGTATTGACTCACGTACAGATTAGCTCTCTAATTGATTTCACAGTAAGCCAACCAAATATTTTCTCCTCTAATCAAGACTCTTGACTGTATTTGCTGTACAGCCAATAATCTATAATGCTTAATGGTGATACCAGATGATTTCTGATATTGTGATAGTATGAATCTCACCTGGTGAGATTCATACTAATACCTGAGGGGCTATCAGTAAAGATTTTGATTTCATTGCTTTGGAGTGGGACACAGCAACCAAATGTGTTGGAAGCACATAAATCAATTTAAGGGGCAGTGAAGATTAAGCCATACTCTAAAAGGCAGACACTTATTTATAACATGTAGGGATAAAAAGTAATCGTCACTTTTATGGCAACACAACCAGAATTACATGAGTAACAATTAGCAAGAAGCGAATATCTTACCTTTATCATACCAAATTCTCACACCAACCCTGCTAAGCAAGCATTCAAATTCTTGTTTAAAACTCATTGTTTACAAATCAGAAAACTCACAAGATCAAAGAAGAGTTGAAATGTGCTGAGATTCAAGTTGACAGTGGCATCTAGACCACCAACTAATACCCTTCAAGTTTTTGAACCAGGTATTCCTTGTACTTAAAGTCTATTATATGGTTTTGAGGTTTATGAGGTACCAGTTAGAAGTTAGCCCTGCATTTCTTTTTTTACCCAGTGTCGTCTTACTTAATGTTAACTTATTTTCCCAGAGGAAAGTAGACCACTCAGAAAGTTGCAGAGGTACCTTAACTTCCTTTTTCTTAGTGGTTATCAGTAACAGTAAAATACATTTACTTCCTATACTCCAGGGAGATGGCCCTCTCAGCATGGTAGGGTCAGTGACTCAGGATATGCGGTGTTGACATACTCTGCTGATGAACTGCTCCCAATAAAACAAGACTATTCAAATTTAGCAGCATAAATACTCATACAGTGTCACAGTTAGAAAGGCTACTATGTGACACTAGTTCAGCACTCCACATAATGCATTAATTCTTAACAAATATTCATTAATCAAGTTAATTTATAGTGATGAGAAATAAATTCCCTGGTCCATTTCCAAAATTATATCCTCCAGGATAAATTATAATAACAACAAAAACCAAACTCAATTTATTGAGTCGATGCCTACACTTAGTAACCCGGTGGAATTGCCCCTGTGAGTTTCTGAGACCATAACTGTTCGCGGAACCAGAAAGCGTCATTTTTCGCATGGAGTGTCACTGGTGGTTTCCAACTGCTGACTTTGCAATTATCAGCCCAACAGATAACAGGTAGGCACCAGAGTTCCAGTTCAACATACTTGAAACAAACCCCCTCACAATTGGATTAACAACATCGTGATAAAAGCAGAAAAGATTGACATCCACTATTTATTTTTACTAGAATCCACAATCAAAGCTTTTGGAAACAGTAGTTAAGAAATTGAAGGATATTGGTTAAACCTTCTGTAAAAGACCTCATTAAGGTGTTACAGAGAAATGATTGCACATTAAGTCAAAGTTGTGCCTGACCAAAGCATGATATTTTCAAATGCCTTACATGCTTGAGAAATCTGGACAATGAATAGCAAGACATGAGAAGAATTGATACATTTGAGTTAAGGTAGGGGTGAAGACCATGGAACGTTCCATGGACTTCCAGAAGGAAAAACAAGTCTTCGCTGTAAGAAGTGCAGCCAGAATGCTACTTAAAGCTGAGGATGCTGAGACTTTGTCTCCCAGAGCTTGGAGATGTTGTCAGGAGACACCAGTCCCTGAAAAGGGACACCGTGCTGGGTAAATAGATGATTAGCAAAAAAGGGGGTAAACAGGATGCATTGACACCAGGACTGGAAGGACATGCTCACACCTCACAATGGGAGGTGGCACAGGCTCAGCAGTATTGTGTTCTGACACTCAAAGGAGAGGTATGAGTTAGAAGTGACTCAGTGGTGCCTAACCACTACAACCATCTATATTGCTCTCGGGAGCATGTCCCACTTGCCCATCCATGAGAAAAAGCAAGCATGGTGTCCTATCATTTGAGCAGATGCTTATGAGGCCATGGAAGATAGCTATTTTTGAACGTTTTTAGTGAGGTTGCTTTTCATCATTTTATTGGGGCTCATACAACTCATCACAATCCATCCATCCATCCATCCATTGTGTCAAGCACTTTTGTACATTTGTTTCCCTCATCATTCTCAAAACATTTGCTTTCTACTTGAGCCCTTGGTATTAGCTCCTCATTTCTCCACTCCCTCCCTGCACCTCCCTCCCCCAGGAATCCTTGATAATTTATAAATTATTATTATTTTGCCATATCTTACACCATCTGATATTGCCCTTGACCCACTCCTCCACTGTCCGTTCCCCAGGGAGGAGGTTATATGTAGATCCTTATAATCGGTTCCCCTTTTCTACCCCACCTCCCCTCCACCCTCCCGGTATTGCCCCTCTCACCACTGGTCCTGCACTTATTTCCCTGCAGTCCTCTAGTTAAATGTACCTCCCCATCTATCCAACTAGTGCAGCTCCCTTTCCTGGATCTATATTCTTCCTTTCCTTTGTCTCCATTCTTCTCTCCCTGCCTCCCATATGCCTTTTATTCTTTTGCCTCCATGTGCAGAGTGTAAAAAAATCAAATTATCTTTTAAAAATAACTGTAAGATGCAGGATTTTCTACTGGTCTGGCATTTTTTTTTCTCTCTCTCTCTCAGTTGCAATATCTCTAATTGGTGGTAAAAATAAAGGGTGCTTAAAGTAATGTAAGAGTTGATCCTCACTGTGACATGCCTACTTTTCTCTCAATGACCTTAAAATGAAAATTCGGTGTTCACCATGGGGATATTGGTTGTTTTTCAAACTCTAATTAAAATGTATTAAAGTAATGTTTCCACAAACTGAGAATTCTCTGTTACATTTTCATGCAAACAGAACATAACATTTATTAGTCTTTCAAATGTCATTCAATATGGATGAACATTTAGTGGAAATTTTTTTTCTAATATTTCCAAAATCTCAAATCAATTGTTGGATTCAGCATCACGTATGTCCTAAAGGGAAAAAGGACTTTTTTCACACTTGGATTTAACATTCTCAACAGAAATGAAATGGGTACTAGTCTCTGAGGAGGACATTCTGGAATCTTACCAGAAGGATCTATCTTCCCCAGAGCTTAAATTGTAAGAAGCTAAATGCCTCACAATATTAAATGAAATGAATTATGCAGTCTTTGATAGACAGCATGTGTAATCTTGTCTTTAAAACTTCAAATCATTTTACTCTCTTTGCTTATGTGATAGCTTACTACAAATATGTAAGCTCACTAATATTTTAAGACACATACATATTGATTGCATAAAATTAATACCTTTACCTTTCCAAAAATCATTCCAGGAACACATTTACCAGTAAAATATATTTAAGGCAGTTTCGGCTCTTCCACTAAACTCTATTTTCAGAGGTTTATAATGTGGTAATAAAAATTCATTCCAGGCTAAAATTCAGCACCAAGGAAAATGTGCTTTATAGTTGGTAGATAACCATATCCTCTTATTTCATATTTCATGACTGGTTTTTTTTTTAAGTTTCTACTGAATGTTTTTTTTAAGTTGAGACATTAGCCAATGGCAGTTATAAAAACCATACCTGACATTCTGATAATTTTTTGTATTTATTTGTGGTTCTCTCTTCCCTTCATCCTTTCTTCTACTTACTTCCAACATATGGAGTTTCAATGATTTTTTTTTTTCATGTTAAAAGCGTCTTCTGCAAAGATTGCATGCTATCTTGCTTCAAAAAGTCAGTATGGCAGCTTCTTGGCTCTGGTGACCATTGCAAAGACAAAGAGTGCTTTATATAGGCTCACTCTAAATCCTGCTAATTCCCAGCTGCTAGTAAATATGTGACACAGAAATACAGCAAGAATCACATTTAGAAAATTGGAAATGTCTCTAGTTCAAAAAATTACTGAAATGGTTTTTCCAGGCCTCTGCAGCTCCTACGTCAGAGCATGCATAGTATCACGAACCCCTAACAGGTGAATTACTGTGTGATGGAGAGGGAGCACGTGCCTGCATTACAGAGGTGCAATGGCCTGGTCACTTCTTTAAGTTCATCCGATTGCAAATGTTAAATGAAACATCTTTTCATCCTGTTCGTCGGTTTATCATTTTTCTTTGGGCGATTATGGTATTATTTATTATTGATTGCCTAACTCTCTCTACACACAATCCTTGGAAGACTTTGATGTATATTTAGGCAATATTGTTATGCTTATCTCTGCATATTGAGATTAATACTAGTTTCATAAAAAATGTACATTTAAAAAGTATATTTTAATATTATCCTGATGGCAACTTAGCAAGGACAATTTCCTAGATCAGAAAGCCAAGGCTTCATGTGAGACATAGGAAGTGACAGAGGTTGAACCCCTGACTGATGAGGCAACAGGACTTTCAATAAGAAAAAAAAATAACACTCTCTCTCCCCATTCCAGTGCAGGAGAAACATTCCCTTCCTACAAGCTCAGTCTGGAAACATCCAGCAGTATCCACAGGTCCTTTTGCCTCAACTACCACAGGGAGAAGCAGACCAGAGGAGTAGAAAGGAATGATGGCAAGATCACAGAGGTACTTCAGGGAAATGGAAAACTGGATCATGGCTCAGATAGCTACTTTGCCCCGATGAAAGTGAGAATTAGACACATCTTGAGAGCCCATCTTGCCTTCAATAGTGTAACAGAAGAGTAATTGAAAATATACTAGATTATATGTATGTTCACATCATTAACCATCACATTTGATCTGCACGATGCAATTGTACACTCTCTTCCCTCATGAATTGCTGTAAAGATGCACGTGGAACTCAAAAAGGGAAACAGTCTTTAAAACATAGACCACTTAGGTAAATAAATATCTCAAGTTTCTAACCATTTTAAAGCCCAGAAAATGTTTTTCTTTGTTAGTATTCTGTTTGTTGACAGTTAAGTTCTTGTTCAAGTGGGAAAAACATACTTGAAAATATGTTTCTTTGTTGAAATTGGTTAGGAGGATATTCTCAAAAAGAAAAATAAAGAGCAGATGCATCTCAGTTTTTTTTTACTGCTGAATGTGTTTTTGTCCTTAAAATGCCCATTTATTTTATGCAAACAAATTTTCTTTTCCTGTTACTTTTAAGCTACACAAAGATACCATTCATTTTCAAATGTTTTTCCTTAGGCAGTTCACTCCTGGGTGCCACTTTAGCCACTTAGCAGAAAAGAATATTAATTTAAATCATAAAAGGAAAATAGTTGCCCTAATTTCTCTGCAGAATGGGGAGCAGAGGAAATGCCCTGCTGCACTACAAATTTAAGTATGTGAGCCCAAATCTGGGCCATTACAACTGTCTCCTCTTGCTGCTTGTTTACTATGCCCGTCCCCTTTTTGGTATGCTGAGGAAATATTTACAGGAAGAAACTGCCTTTCCTCCATCTAAAAAGGATATCTTCAATGTGCCACTTGCATGTTTTACAAGTTTGAAAACAATAACTCTTGCACAGTTACATTGCACTGAATATCATATATTTAATAATATTTAAATTATTATGTGACAGATTTTTTTCCAGTGGTACTTTAAGTCAAAGGTTAATTTCTCAGTAGCTTTTCTTCTGGCCTCATACTGAATATTTTTGCCTGGTTTCTTTTTAGCTACAATGAAATTGTTTTCAAATTACCATGTAAATACCTAATAAGTATTTTTGAATATATTAATGAATATGGTATACTTTTCTGATGGATAATTGGATAGTTATCCTCAACAGTTGAACTGTTGTCATATAAGACCATATAATAAAAGTTAAACTCCTCCCAGGAAATAATCATTCCTTCTTAGATCTGTCACTACTGAGTTGCCCAGCTACGAATTCCACTATTGTTCCATTTAAAGGCTATGCTCCATCCAACCAGAATCACTAAGTCAACATTTTACATTGCTGCATCTGTCTCTTCTATCCTCTCTAGAGGAAACGTTGCTCTTAATTATATCCAGCACACATATTTCTTATATCCAAGTTTTGCCCTTCTGTTTTTAACACCAATCCCACCCACGTCTTGTCTGTCCCTCTTTTAGAGCCCTCATGAGTCATAATTGACTCAATGGTCAAGAGAAAGAATATACTAAAGTCATATATGTCCTTGATTATCTTTCTAATGGATTTGTGCTCACTTCTGGGTAGTATAAGGGTGTACTGCCATGCTGCATAAGTACAGTTGGGACCCAGGAAAACCATGCTGGGTAAATGACCAAATGTAACAATGAATTAGTGGAGTCATCGTTATCTCTCCTCAACTTTCTGTGTGGTAGTTACATAATCTGGTGTCAATTTGGGACTTGAGAGGATCATGAGTGAAGGGGTGGAGTCTAGTCTGTCAATCGGGTTATAGTCAATAAGGCCTTTGGGTGGGTATGGCCTTCTGAGGATTCTGAGAAACTGGTATTACTCTCTCTTATACACAAATGAGTTTCTATGGATTTGTTTCTCTAGTTTACTCAGACTGACACGATCTGTCAGTTTGCTGTACTGTGGTGCTGTGTGCGTTTCTGTGACACTGGGAGGTATGTCACAGGTATTTCACATACTAGCAGAGTCACCCTTGGTGGGAAGGATTTAGCAGAATTTATGACTCATTAGAAATGTTGTAAAGCAAACTGGCAGAGATTTGGATAATATTAAAGACCAAAAGCTTTTATTGAGAGACAAGTCAATTTGAAAACAGGGAGCCACAAAGTCCAGAGGCTTCTGAATTTAGTGATCCCCAAAACAGCAACAACATACCAAGTTCAATGCCTTTGAATTGATTCAGACTTGGAGCAACACTACAGGTTAGAGCAGTAGGATCGCCTCAATAGTTTACAAGGCTGCAAATCATTATGGGAGCAGAATGCCTCATCTTTCTCCAGCTGAGCTGTTGGTGATTTTGATCTGTTGACCTTAAGATTAACATCCCAACTCATAAGTAAGTCACAAGTACTGAGATAATTCAGAATTTATATATGCATATAAAAGGAACTTCAGTAAAAATTCAGTGATTGGTTTAAAATTAGGTAATGTTTAAAAGGTTTAAAGTTACAAAGACATCATTTAGTTAGATACAGCTGTCCTCCAGTCCCTAGACACATCTACCATCTAGGTATAATATGCATAAACTTACAGTTTATTTTCAGTCAGCATCTGTTATGGGAATTGTTTGGGTCTTGAAAATCAAAGCCCTTATTGTTTCAACTGCTTTTGCTGTCACAGGAAGACAGGCTTACCACGAGAGCTGTGAATTTCAGCCTATGCTGCCTAAGCTAATTGTGAGTATTAATAGAATAGTGATTAAAAAAAACCCACAAGATTCAAAGTTAGAGTCCTTCAAGTCAGGAATCTGGCTCCTTCATCAACCAGGTCTGTGTCTTTGCCTAAAGCAGCTTACTCTTTTCATTCTAAGTTTACTCTTTGTAAATGAGTACCATAATAGAGAATATATACACAGAAAAATAAAGGAGAGATATATGATGTAAAGGCCTTAAAACACTCGCTGATGTCGATTGTTCTTCTGAATCTAATTTGAATTTTTGCCAACTCCTTGTTTGAGATACGGGTGCAACCACTGTTGATCATCTTCAGCAATTCCTTAGCAAGAAAAACTACATTGTTCTCTGAAACTGTTTATCAAATATTTTTATCAGAGCACAATGAATATTTGCAAAAAATATAGACGACATTTTAGATGCAGAGGTTACTTTGGAACCAAAATAGAGTTTTAGACTTAGATCGTAGCATAGTTATCATCTCATGTAACAGGTTCTAAATTAATTGAGATGCTCTAATGCCGAAAGGACAGCCAATCTACTTCTGGAAATTAGCCAATAAGCTCTATGGTTCACAACACAATGTGACCCAATTTTCTTGCTTTGGCCATGTTATCAGGACAGATCAATCATGCTTGCGTAGAATGCGACTCTGAGTGAAGTGATTGGCACAGTATCTGTAATGATATACTGAGACATGATCAGTTCAGTGAAACAGGACTGGGCAATGTTTCATTCTGCTGGACATACTATTGTCAAGAATCATAGTCACATCAAAGGCAGTTATCTCTTTAGCCACTTAATTTTTTATAATCCTTTGACTAATGCTAATAATTATTCCTATAGAATGGATGTTGCCTGCGGGGGATTAGACCACAATGTTGAATTTATTTCATTAAGAAAGTGCTTCTTTTTAATGTTTACATCCAATGCTCATGGTTTCCAAAATAAAATGTTTATGGATTATATACTCTTTACAATAAAAAAGTACACACTTAGGTCTCAAGAAACAAGTCTTGTTCTAGATCTTCTTATGACTATGAATTATTATGACAAAATATCTTAATTGCTTTGAATTTCACTTTCTATATCCAGTCAACGTAGAGTCAAAAGATTCAGACTTTGAAAATTTATTTCTCTTTGAGATTCAACTGATATTCTTCTATCATTATCAGTTATAGGGAAGTTTCCTATGGGAATCATAGTTACAAGTGTCCTATTTTCTGACTGTCAACAGCAGGTCAGGTGATGTACTGAAGGTCAAATCCACAAGAAAGAGGTATATCAATATGAACTATCTCCTTAATAAGCTTACAACGACTCTGTAAAGTACAAACAATTGTTTTAAATTTTCAGATGTGAAAATGGAAGTTCAAACCAGTTAAATTAGTTATTTAATTTCACACATCTAATAAACTAGAATTCAACTGTTTTGATTCCTTACCTACAATCTTACCATCTGGCCAGGCTATTTCTACTCTACCATTCAAAAAAGAATTTGTCCATTGGAGAGGATTAAGAGTGAAGGGGTGGAGTCTAGCCTGTCAATCAGGATATAGCCAATGAGGCCTCTGTGTGGGCTTGGCTTTCTCCTGAGGATTCTGGGAACTCTGGTATTCCTCCTTGGTGGTGGAAGGCACTCTCTCTCTTGACTCACTCCCTGGGATACAACCCTGTTGAGAAGACACATGGAGCCAGAGCTCTGGAGCCAGAGTAGCCACGTGGAGACCCCTGTCAGCTCTGAGATGCTCACACCTCCACTGGATCCACAAGACCTTCTACCCACTTGCTTGTGATCTTCCTGTATCTGGAGTCATTTCATGTGTTTCATGAGTCTGAGGAGGACTTTATAAATTGGTATAAGACATATGGGCTAATATCAGATTCATGGACTTGATCTGAACTGGGCTGGTTTCTCAATATTCAACTCTTGTATATAAGGTTCTTTCCTACATATGTACGTGCCTATGAGTTTGTTTCTCTAGTCTACCCAGACTAATACAGTGGGTTTCTGAGACAGTACCTCCTACATGACTAGAAAGCCTTATTTTTTACTCTACTTTTAAAAAGTTACGAAGATATAGTGTCTCTACATACTAGAAATAAATAAAAAACATTTTCATTACATATAGCACTGCAATAAAAATTGTTGAACAGGTAAGTGGAACAAAATTGGACTATGTTTTTCTCCATATGAATCTAGTTTTGTAGTGTTTTATTTTACATTTCCTCCAAGAAAATAAGAGTACTTTTTTCCTGTTTCAGTATGTTAAATTAAATTGATAGATTAGTCGTGAAAGAAACTGCTAATATCCCTACCATGTTTTTTCTATATTTTTAATTTTAATACATTTAACCACAAAATACCAATATGCTTTTACTGGTACATGCAACATGTTGATATGTACCAATATATCAACATTGAAATAACAATCCTTTTGAGCAGCAAAATATGAGGTACATGTACATTTAGAAGAGAGAAAGACATATTTAATTACATTATTTCATTTAAAACATTCCCTTAGCTTTCCACTCACTTTCTCTGTCTCTGCATAAATAGAGCTTTTATGTCAGGTGGTTATTAGAGTCTGATTATATTCTCAAAATAGTGTAAGTGAAAACACTAGTAACAAGATTTGAGTCAAATGTATTCTCTCTTCTTGCATCGTCAGGAAGCAAGAAGTGAGGGGAAGAAACTGGAAAGGAACACTGCAGTTCAGCTGCAGGAAGACAAATGGCAAAGAGAGATCTTGTTTTGTTTGTAAAAAGCTCTCACCAACAAGAAAAGAATGGAGCAAGTTTTTTTTTAAAAGCTTTTGCTACGCAAAGAGAACCTACTCCATCACTGGAAGTCTGAACAGAGAGCAGGAGAAGTGGAAAGGTCACAACTATCCATCAGCCTTTGAAGAAACATTGTTCAAGCAGCTGCAGGTAGCAAAGCACAGAGCAGTCAGTCACAGGCTTGCTCGCTGCTTACCAGCATGATCCCAATTCTGCCTTACAAGTCTGGCTAGACCAGAGGATGGACACTGGTACAGACAGGAACCAGAAACACAGGGAATCCAGGGTGGATGATCCCTTCAGGACCAGTAGTGTGAGTGGTGATACTGGGAACATAGAGGGAGGGTGGGTTGGACAGGGGGAACCAAATCTAAGGATCTACATGTGACCTCCTCCCTGGGGGATGGACAGCAGAAAAGTGGGCAAAGGGAGACGTTGGACAGGGCAAGATATGACAAAATAATAGTTTATAAATTATCAAGGAGTCATGAAGTGGGGGAGGAATGAGGGAGGAGAAAAATGAGGACCTGATGCCAGGGGCTTAAGTGAAGAGCAAATGTTTTGAGAAAGATGAAGGCAATGAATTTACAAATGTGCTTTACACAATTGGTGTATATATGGATTGTGATAAGAGTTTATGAACCCCTAATAAAAAGATTTTAAAAATCTAGGATTTGTGTTATACTAGCTTCTTTTCCCACCAGCTTGCTTTCAGTTTCAAATTATGAAAAAAGAAATTACTTTGTATTATAAGTTATGAAAGAGGAAATCTTAATACTTCATATTGTAAAGACTAAAACAATCTGAAAATCTTAAATTGTGCAAATTATAAACAATATTAGTTGCTAAACAAAAGATGAGAGGTTTGAATTTATCCATAGGTGTCTTATAAAACTTCTGATAATCTTCTGGAAAAAAAAGTTCAAAAAGCTATTAAAACCCCTATGGAGCATAGTTCTAACTTCGACACACATGCAGTCACTATGAGCTGGAATAGACTTAAAGGCAATTGGTTAAGCTATTTTAATGAGGTGGTGAAAACCTTACATTCCTTAAACTATTATAGTTTGATGACATCGTTTCACCTAAGCATAAATAAATCTATATCTACGGGTATAAATACAGCAAAACCTTTGGGACAATTTCATTTGTATCTGCAAGGCTACCCTCTGGTTTTTATTTGTTTAAAATGACTCATTATGCATAGCTGTTATAGAATGTATTATGCAATCTCTATTAGTAGCAACAACTCTAAAGTACTAATCAGCTAATTGAAAATCATTAGCCTCTCAACATTATTATTGTAGATTTAATAACGTTTATGTTTATAATGTGTTGAGAATGAGGAGGAAAAAAATGTTTACCATCAACAAAGCTTATGCCTATGTTGACTTAAATTTACCATTATTTTTCAAGAAACATTCTAGGAAAGTAAGTTACAAATACTTTTATTGATACTTCCAGACACTCTCTGAAGACCCATTTATTTTAGCAAAATATTATTCAGGTATGTTTCATTATGGCAATAGCTACTTTGTGGGACAATAGTTGTTCAACAGGAATTAAATTAATAGTTTAATTCTTTAAGGGTCATTTCAATACTCTTTCTCATGCATACACAATACTAAGCCATCCTATTTCATCATCTGAACAATTCTATTGAACTTTTCTCCACTTCAGCTCACACACAGAAGAAAATTCTTCTTAACCCAGAATCAACATTGTTATAAAAATAACAACAAACATGAACTCCCATTTTCAAACCATTAGTAAGATTTGTCAGGGAGGGATCATTGTCTGTCTGATGATCAGATTGTTCGGGTCACCATTGTGAAGATTTAGCAGAGCACAATCTTGAAAGCCAACTGAGTCCAATCACGATGCATCCCACAGTCCTAGAGTCTTGATCACAACACAGTGAGCGAGCTCAGGGCCATTCAGCTTCCCAGGTAGGAGTTTCTTCACTACGGCGGTGAACTAAGTGGCATTGGTTCTGAGCTCCACTTTCTTTTTAACGAATTGTTAAAATACTGACATTTAAAAATTTTGGTTTTCTTTAAGAATTCTTAAATTGGCTGAATTAATTAGACACGTTTATCTTTGTTTAAAACTTTCCTTTTTACTCACAACACCCTATTTGTCTAACTTAATTATTATTTTTTTCTTTTGCATCTACAAGAAATCATTCTTAGGGAAGTGATTGAGCATAAGCCCTCATTAACCTAGTACATGAGCTGGCCTGAAGTATTGAGGAGACAATAAACCAGAGTTTAGCTTAGGGAAAAACGACGCCCTCGAGGAGAAAGTGCTCTGGCACTGACCCATACAAGAACTGAAAGGATAAAGTTTTCGTAGCTAACTAAAATGTGTTCGGCCCAAGAATATTTGTAAGATACAGAAAATATCCAATATTTCATGTGAAAATTTTACCATGTACATCATTCAATCAAAATGTATCAGGCTTGAAAGAGGTTGTAGATTATGTTCCAAACGAAAAGGGGTGGGAGGATGGGGTGAAATTCATCAAAACTGACTCATCACAGATACATGTGTTAGATCTTTCAGACAAGTACATTTTAAAAAGTTGTTATATTTGCTTTCCGTGAGTTCTAAAGCTAATTAGTGTCACAGAAGATATAAAATAAAACCAAATCAACCTAAGAGATGAAAACTGAAGTGTCTAAGGTGAGAAATAGCTAGATGAAAGTAATCGCCAAATTTATGAGACAAATTATTAAACTTAAAATCATAGTAATTCAAACTCTCAAAAATTCAAGATAAAAAGAAACCCTTTAAGAAAGAGTGGGCAAAATGTCATTTTCTATTACAAAATGTAAAGAGCTAAGAAATGATAACTCCCATCTCCCTCAATGAGAATAAACACTGAGCAAGCTACACAGTGGAATGCCTGCCTGGTCCAAAGAGTCAATATGCTCAGCTACTACGTGAAAGACTCAGGTTCCAGTTCACCTAGATGCACCTTGGAGGAACGGAATGGTGATTTACATCTGAAAAATCAGATATTGTGCATTCAGTGGAGCAGAGTTATATTCTGGTACACATTCATTAGCCATGAAGCAAAATCCACTCCATGGCAACTGGTAACCAACTTGGGAAAAGGGAAACACCTAATTACAAACCCCTTGTATGAGGCCGGGTTATCTAGAGAAACAAACCCAGTGACACTGATATGTATAGATCACTAGGCATCAAGAATAATTTTGTACCAAGAAGGTATCCCAGCCCTGTCCAACTCAAGTCCATGGATCTAGTGTTGGCCTGAGACTCTTCAGACTCCTGCAGCTGCATGCTGATGATACAGATAGGTGAAGCTGAAAATAGAACAGGCCAATGGGTAAAGAGTCACCTGGACCAGAGGGTGGTGGGAGAAAGATGGGGAACCTACAGCTCATAGGGTCAGCAGCCCACTTGGGACCATCCCTGGAAAAAGATACTGAATCCAACAAAGAAAGAAGACACACAGCAAGAGAGGAAAGTTCCTGGTGTCTCATTTATAAAGACCATTCTGCAAGGAGGCATCAGGCTGTGACCTGACTGGTAGGTTTGACTCTACCCCTACTGGCGCACAGATGGAATCAAGTTGACCTAAAGTCAACCATCATGCCTCTCTCGCCTTTCTCCCTTACCTAAGGAAGAAAACATAAAACAGAGATGCTGTTCGGTGCTTGTGAGTTGCTTTCTATTCATAGCGACTCTATGTTCAACCGTACAAAACACTACCCGGTCCTGTCCCTTCTGACGATTTTTCTTATACTCAAGCCCGTCAAGGCAGTCACTGTGTCAATCCAACTGGTCAACGTCTTCCTCTTTGCCACTGCCCACTGCTTTGCAAGTATGATGTCCTTCTCTAGGGGCTGGTGTCTCCTGACAACATGTCCAAAGTATGTGAGACAAGTTCTCACCATCTTTGCCTCTAAGAAGCATTCTGGCTATACTACTTCCAAGAGAGGTTTATCTGTTTCTTGTTTCGACAGTCCAGGGTACTTACAATATTTTTCTCCAGCACCATAATTCAAATGCATCGATTCTTCTACTGCCTTGTTCATTGAAATTCCACTTTTCCTGTGCATATGAGGTAATGGAAAAAGCGGAGATACACATTGTGACAATCTTCGCCCTACACAGTGCAACTGTATTGTATTGGGCTGACAGCGGAAAGAACCGAAAGGCTCAAAACTTGGGCATGAAGTTTTTAAGAAAACTCGAGAGACAAGAGAAGCCATAAAGAATTTCAACATCTTATATATTTTAGGATCATATATTTAACTTTGATGGAGATTAAAACCTACCTACAACTTCTTAAGCCAACAGCTTGGTTGAGGTCAAAGACTACAATCTTCACTATGAATTACAGTTAAGCATAAAGAAAATGAAAGTATTCACAAGTGGACAGATATGATAAAACATCATGATAAAAATTGATTTTACTTGGATCTTTTATCAATGTTCATGGAAGCAGCAATCAAGAAATAAAATGATGCTTTTACTGGGCAAATCAGCTACAAAAGTCCTGTTTACTGGCTGAACTTCTGAAAAGAAAAATTGATATATTCTAATGATGGGGAAGGTGAAAAATATTGAGTATAATTTGGACTGAAGAATAAACAAACAAATCGTCTTGGGGGACTTACAGCAAGAATGCCATTAAAAGAGAGGGTGGTCAAAGTTTGTCTCATGTGCTCTGGACATGTTTGTTATCAGGTGAGACCAATCCCTGTAGAAGGGCATCACGGTGGGTAAGTAGAGGGTAAATGAGAAATATATCCTCAAGCAATGCCGAGAAGATGTTACTGTTCCCTCAGAGATAGTATTGACAGGACGATGCAGGACTGGGTGGTGTGTTATTATGCTGCACACTGATTGCATTGCTCTGACTTGGAACTAGTGCAAGAACGCCTAAACAACAAACGCAAACTGATTTTCTAATAGAAAATTCTCTGAATGTTGGGAGTAAGGATTTTAAGAAATCTCTATACTTTGCTCCATTTTTTGTAAATGAAAAACTGGTTCCAAAATAAAGCCTTTTTAAAAAAATAAATGAAATGTCTAAGAACTGTGGGACAACTTCAAGCAATGAAATAGACATGTAAGTGGAGTCAGGAAAAATGTAGATGGGATGAAAAGCATTTCAAGATATGAGATCCTTGTATTTGACCAAATTGTAAAAAAAAAAGTACAAATCTACAGAACCAAGCAGTTCAAAGAAACTGTAACACAGGATATATACAAAGAGAATACATCAATGCACATCGTCATCAAATTCCTGGCAACCAGTGATAAGGAGAAAGTCTTAAAAGCAGTAAGGAAAAGAGAGAGAGATTTCATACATAGGAACAAGAAAGACAAGGATGACAGATGATGGTGAATTTCACATCCACCCCCCCCCCCACCAACACACACACAAAAGGAGAGAGTAAGAGAAGCTAAAAAGTAGATGCTAGTGTGTATTTAAAGGTCTGAAGGATATTTTAAAAACCTGCCAAACTAAACTACAAACACCGAGAATACATTTCAAAAATTGAAGAGAATAAACAGTTTCAGAGAAAAGCTGAAAGAATTCAAGAAGTCATCGTCATCAGGCCAAAAGTTCAAGCAATGCCAAAAGAAATCCAAGAGGTAGGAGGGAAACAGTAACAATGTAAACATGGACATGCGGAAATTATAGAAGAGAAAAATAAGTGGTTTATTCATGGTAAATATACAAAATTTTCTTATTATTTAAATCACTTTAAAATTGCATAACAAAGATTGCAAACTAGTAAGAAGTTTTTAATGTAATTGATGTATACAGCAGCACAAAAGCCATTATAAAAGAACAGAGTTATAATACTGTAATGTTTAATTCTGTAGTTAGAGGCATAATGATTTCAGTAGGTTAAATATAAGTCATATAAGCCATTCAGCAACCACAAAAGTATTAAAATAGAGTAAGCTAAAAATAAAGATGGTGTGGAATTGAAAAAAATGCCTAATTAATTATAGGTAGTGGAAAATAAAAGGAAAAATAAAGAGCATACAAGTAGAAAACAGACTACAAGTAGATGGCAGTAAATATAATTTCTGCATTTTAATATAAAGTCTAAAATCTTAATTAAAAGTAAAGGTTATAAAACTGCATTAAAAGAGCAATCACAAGCATCCATTCCTTATAAGAAACACCATATAAAAATATAGACAAAAGTAGGCCCAAGTAAAAGAATAGAAACAAATATGACTTATAAACAATTATTATAATAAAGTATTAGTATTATATAAGGTCTCTTAAAGAGCAATACACCGTGCCATGAATCTTTTAGGTCATTTCATATGATGAAGTGGTCAATTTAGCAAGAGATGAAAAATTATATATATTCATGTACCTAATAAGATAACTTAGAAATATGAGAATAAATATCAAAGGTATTACCACTGTGGTCCCTGTTTATACATATAAGTTTTTTTCCAAACAAAACAAATGTCTCTGGAATCTATAAATGGCTGTAGACAAGTATTCTTGGTAATACCCTTATCATAGTCTCCTTACGATGAGTGTTTACTAAGGCATCATCCTGGCTAGTTCAATTCAAGGCATAGAAGTTAGCTCTAAAAATTATGAACATAACGGCTTATTATGAAAAACAAATAATAATAAGAAATTTTAAAATGCCAATGATGAGAAAACATCCTGGAAAACTGTGCTGCGGAATTCTTTTCATCAAAATCATAGGTTAAAGAGGTTATAGGCAGTCTTTGGTCTTCATCAAAGCCTAAAAGAAGTTATTTTCCATAGTAATACAGCACCTGCTCATTCTTTTAGACTAGGAAAGCCTGTTCTCTGGGAATTTTGTTGAGAAACCTTATCCCATTCACCATAGTCCTCATCTCTCTCCAGATTTCTTTTTGTTCCTAAAACTTAGGAAATATTTAAAAGGTTTGCAGTTTCAGTTATTCACGGATGCTGAAAGTGTTGCACTAAAGTAGAATATATCTAAGTGTACGGCAGAGTTGGTTATGGAAACACCACCTTCGGAAGTGTATAAAGCTTGATGAAGATTATTGTAAGAAACAGTTTCTTCATATTTTGATATTTTAGTATAATAATGATTGCTATGATTTTATAGAAATACTTTTTCACTAAGCCTCTTATATGTAGCAAAAAAAAACAACTAAAGACGTGCAAGGAGAAATAGGAAAATTCAGCTACAAACCCAGAAATTTCAATATCTCCCTTCTCTAAATGAAAAATTAAGTATGAAAAATCTTTAAAATATTTAAAATAACAAGGTTGGGTGTTATTACCAAAGGTACCATCATTGAAGTGAATGTGAACAAGTTGGGCCTGGTGACGCCAGGGACAAGGTGATTTGCAGAAAATATGCCCAGGTGATGAACACTCCTGAAAACAATGGTGCCTATATGCTGCCCTACTGGTTTAGTGGTACTATCATACAAGGAACCCCCTGTATTTGTGAGCATGACAAATGAATCAGGAAAACCAGCATTATTACCCTGTGCTTCTGAGTCCTACCCAACAGGTTACATATCTGACACCAACAGAACTACTTATAAGAAAAACAAAATATTAAAATGTCCTAGTTGTACAACTGGTCTTTTATTTTTACACCTCTGGGGTTTAGGTGTTCAGGAGAGCACCATAGAAATAAACTTCTGTACAGAATTAGCTTACCGTATATGCTCATGTGTAAGCCGAGTTTTTCCAGCACAAAAAATGTGCTGAAAAACTGGGGTTCGACTTATACACGGGTCAGTGGCATGAATGGATGTCATCTGATCAAGCCCGACTAACAAAAGGAGGAAATCTCATGAAGCTTGACATAGAGTTAATAGCAAAGTGGGTTCGAGATGCATGGGAAGACATTCCAGAAGACATGGGTGACATGCCTTCCAGAAATGTAGTATTAGTAATGCTATGGATGGCAGTGAAGACTGCGCTTTGTATGAAAATGACAGCAGTGATGGTGATGACGGCGATCTCAGTGAGGACAGCGTCTATGATGACCTCACACCAGCTGAAGCTCTGCATTGGGATACGGATGATGATGAGGAATCCAGTTTTGAAGGATTTTAACTCTTTACATTTTAGCTTGGTTGCTGATTGAGCTCAGGAAATAGTACTCTTAAGGTATCATTGTTGATACCTCATTGTTTTTGTTGGACCTATTTTCCACTTACTGTGCTGGTTTACTAATGTTAAATGACTTGTCATTTTATTTATGTTTTTTTAATTTAAAATAAATATTTAAATACATCACCCCACTGATGTCTCAATTTTCAGTAATTTTATTTTCATTTGTTTTGATGATTGAAACTCACCAATAGCTTCTGCATTTCCTTCCCTAGTCTTATACTCAAGTCAATCAGTTTTTCTGGTTTCCCAGGTAATAATTAGGTACCTCAACTTATACTCAGGTAGGCTTATATTCGAGTATATACGGTAACTATCCATGGTGATGAGCAAGCAGTCAGCATTGCAAATATATCATGACTTTGAAAAAGGACCACTGTTATTTTATACATGCAGGTAACTAACCAGCTGACTTCAAGATAACTCCAAGTCACGGACACCCCATGTCAATAAGGGTATTTTTAGAAGTAACCATCAGACCATTCTTCAAAAGAGCCTCTAGGTGGCCTCAAACTTCCAACCTTTCTGTGAGTAGTGGGGTGTTTTAACTACACCACCCCAGGGTTTCACATAAAAGAGTTCTAACTTAAATCTTCACACCATGGTCAATCCTTTATATAACCAGCAACTAGTTGACATGTAAAGCTTCTTTTCCCCATTTCATTGAAAGACAAATGGAGTTATATTTTGATACTATATATGGTACTATACTTTCTAATACTTTCTAGAACTATACAAGTGACTTCAAGTAACTAAGGTTTGGTTGAATCAGCAAACTGATATATTGATGTAAATAATTTATACTACTATTATTCACCTGTGAAGGCATGAGCAAAATAATCAGCCAACTTGACTAAACGGTACATTATACTCCACTGAACAACAGGATGAAAAATAATTTTAAGTTGCATATGGAACAATTTACCAAGATAATTTGTATGCTGTTTCATAAACAATTCTAAAACATTTAAAGGATTTGAGTCACACAAAATATGTTCATCACCTAAAGTGCAAATAAATTATAAATTATTAAATCAAATATTTTGTAAAGTCTCCAAATATTTCAACATTGAATATCACACTTCCCTTAAGGATTTTGTTATTTCCAATTTTCCCAAAGACCCAAATATAAAACCTAGAAGATTAAATATCATCCATAGAAATTAGGATAGATTAGGGTTCCTAAGGCATGGCACGAGAACACTATGACATGTAACTGAAAACACATAATTAGTAGAAGACAGAATAAATACTTGGTACCTCCTAAAGATCAGGCACTGAGGAATCCCGGCGGTATTGTTAGGTACATGTTGGCCTGCAAACCACAAGGTTAGAAATTCTAGCCCACCAGCTACTCCACAGGAGAAAAATGAAGCAATGTGTTCCCCAAGGATTTAAAATGTCTTGGAATGCCAATATAAGATTACTCTATGTTGTAGTTGACTCCATAACACTAGGTATGTTTTTGTTTGTTTAATGTGCATAAAAACATTTCTCCAAATGAATATAAATAAAATTCATACACAGGGGAAACCATTGTCAATGTTATAGAAGAAATAGAATTTCAAAGAAATTTCAGCACCTCAAAAAGAAAAATAAATAGTTCAATTTAAAAATGGGAAGGTACTAAATCATGTTCACAATCATTAGAGATTAAAAGATACACACAAAACCACAATGAACCAATACTGGCAAGGATGTAGAGGAATCAATGTGGCATCCACAACTGGGACTGTAAAATGGTGCCATCACTGTGGCCTTTAACAAAAAAAGGGGGGTGAGGTGATACAAATACCATATAATCCAGCAATCTCACTATTTGATATATATCTCAGAGAAACGCGATTCATGACTCACACTGATATATGCACACCCATCTTGATCAGAGCACTTTTTACTAGAGAAAAGATCTGGAAACAAAGTTACTGTCCATCAATGGAAGAATGGATCATTAAACTTTGATACATACGCAGAATATACTAGTCCACACCATTAGATATTACTGATAAATCTGCAAAATACCATACAATGTAGCTAAGCATTGAGGGAATTGTGATGAGTAAATTACTCAATAACAAAAGGACAGACGAGACCACTATTGCAAAGTCAAGAAAAGGCTCCCATACTGAAAGAGACAGTCTTTGATGGCTACCAGGGAGGAGCGGGCAAGTCACTGGTTTGAGGGCAGCGAAGTGTTCATTGGATGAAGGGAAGGTAATATGCAATCAGGTTGTGGTTTACAAAAATCCATGGCGGCTGGGGAAGACACGGCGAGCTGGGCTGGGAACACAGAGGGGAAATGGGATAAAATAAAGATGTATTTAGGAGGTTGCAAAGAATTTGTTGGAACAAAATATATATGAATTGCTGAATGCAAAACTGATGATCTGCTTTGTAAGCTTTCACCCAATGCATAATAAAACCTTAATAGACAAACAAACAAACAGTAGTTTTGGCACCCTTGAGGGACTCCGAACGTGCTCCCCAAAAATATGGTATGGGTTTTGGAAACAAAAAGAAGCCTCAGGGGGAAAGATAGCTTTTGCCGGGTGGAGCTGCTTAGGAATCCAAATAAAGTTGAGGAGCTGATACCCAGGGCTCAAGCAGAAAGCAAATGTTTTGAGAATGATGCTGGCAGCAAATGCACAAATGTGCTAGACACAATGGATGGATGGATGGATTGTGATAAGAGTTGCACGAGCCCCCAGTGAAATGATTTTTTTTTAAAGAAAGAAATTTTATGTTACCCTCAACGAATGAGCAGATACAGTCTGGTGATTGTAACCTTCTTCTGCATAGCTTTCTGGGCATTTTACCTTACCACTGGCGCTCTCTCTATTTTCCTCAAACTCATTCATAATAAACCCCGGTGATCGTCCTGTGTTCTTCATGAAAACTACCAGGATGACCCCCATGGCAAGCTCTCCACCTTGAACTGAACTGGCTCAGAAGTTTCCTTCTGAATTATTCTTCAAAATACACATTTGTCTTCCAACACTGATTTTTATAATTTCTTTTCTTTTGCTATTAGTAGGTTTGTCCTGCTGACTCAACTCTAGTTTTTGGAATCCAGGGTGGATGATACCTTCAGGACCAAGGGTGTGAGGGACGATGCTGGGAGAGTGGAGGGTGAGTGGGTTGGAAAGGGGGAACTGATTACAAGGATCCACATGTGACCTCTTCCCTGGGAGAGGGACAGCAGAGAAGGGGGGAAGGGAGACTCCGGATAGGGCAAGATATGACAAAATAACGAGGTATAAATTACCAAGGGCACATGAGGGAGGGGGGAATGGGGAGGGAGGGGAAAAAAAAAAGAGGACCTGATGCAAGGGGCTTAAGTGGAGAGCAAATGCTTTGAGAATGATTGGGGCAGGGAATGTATGGATGTGCTTTATACAATTGATGTATGTATATGTATGGATGGTGATAAGAGTTGTATGGGTCCCTAATAAATTGTTAAAAATTAAAAAAAAATTTTTTTAAAAAGATTAAAAAAAAGAAAATGATTAGGGCAAAGAATGTACAGATGTGTTTTATACAATTGATGTATGTATATGTTTGGATTGTGATAAGAGTTGTATGAGCCCCTAATAAAATGTTTTTTAATAAAATAAAATACAAAAAAAATACACATTTGTAATGATTGATGCCTTCCGAAGTGTATTATTCTTCGGTAAATACTAAAAGGTACCAATCATAAGAAAATAATGTGATCACAACGTGTAATTTCTAGACCTGAGACAAGGATTACACTAAAGTAATTGATAAGTATGTTTTGTTTATTTTGATAATTTCTATAAAAATGGTAAAAATAAAGTAACTGATTACTTTGAGTAAGTCAGAATTTATAGTGCATACTACCAGGCAGGTGTTTAGTCATGTTTTATTGACTTTGCCATGGCATTTGACTGTTTGGATCATAACAAACTATAGATAACCTTGATAAGATTTGGAATTTTAGAGCACTGCATTGTGCTTTTGGGGAACTTGTGAATCAAGAGGGACTTGTGTGGATAGAACAAAGGAATACTTTGGGTTTAAAATCAGAAAAGGTGTCAGAGTTGTATCCTATGATCACACTTATTAAATTTGCATGCTAAGCAAGTGATCGAGAAGCTATGATTATATGATGAACAATGTGGCATCAGGCTTGAAGGAAGTCTTCTTAACAACCTGTGAGATGAAGATGACACAAGGTTACTTGCTAAAAAGTGAGAATGATCTCAACCATTACCTTCGGAAGATCAAAGATCACAGTGTTTAGTATGGATCGAAAATCAAGGCAAAGAAGATTCAAATCCTCATAGCTGGATCAAGAGGCAACACAATGATAAATGGAGAAAAATTAAAGTTGTCAAGGGTTTGGTTTTGCTTGAATATATAATTAATGCTCATGGAAGCAGCAGTCAAGAGATGAAAAGATGTGCTGTATTACATAAATCTGCTGAACCAAAACCTCTGTAGAGTGTTGAAAAGCAAAGATGTTACTTTGAGGACTAAAGTGTGCCTGGCCTAAGCCTGGCATTTTCAATTGTCTCGTGCATGTGAAAGTTGAACATGAAAGACCAAAGAAGAATCAATACATTTAAATTTTGGTACTGACAAGAATATTGGAAACACCCTGGACTAACAAAAGGTGGGGGAGATCTGTCTTGGAAGAAGCAAAGCCAGAGTGCTCCTTTGAGGCAAGGCTGGGGAGACTTTGTCTTCACCTTCTTTGGGCATGTTGTCCGGAGAGACCTTCTCTGGAGAAGGCATCGTGCTGGGTGAAGTAAGGGGCAGCGAAGAAGAGGAAAGCCCTGATGGGCTGAACTGACACCGTGGCTGCAGCCACGGGCTGTGGGAGAGAGGACGCGCCGTGAGGACGGCACAGGCTGCACAGCATTTCCATTCTATTGTGCAGAGCGTCATTTTGGTTCAGCCCCGACTCAATGGCACCTAACACCACAACATGCAGGAACTCTCTGATGTCAGTGCAATTGTAAGAGTCCTATTAGCAGAGACTGTATGCTATTTGGGTTGATTTTAGTTCTCAATTGCTTCTTGAAAGTGAAGTTCCTTTACTCACTGAAACAAAACTCAGAGGCCTTCCATAGGTGCTAATTTTTATAACCAAACTTACACAGAAATAGATCTTGACAAATATCATAAGATGCATAGATGGTGTATATTTGGAGATTTCCTCATTTCATAGAGCTAGTACTACTGTGCATTGAAATCTGAGGTGTTCACCTCAAAGTTAGCAGTTTGAAAGCACTAGTTAATCCATGGGAGAAATATGAGGCTTTGTGCTCCTATAAATTTTAAAAGCTTGGAAACCCACATGGGTCACTATGACTTAGAATCAACTTAAAAACAATATGATAAGAAATACTATTTATATTCAAATTTAAACTTTAAGGTTAGATCAACTGCATGAGTTTCACATTGCAACATTGTCTATCACTTGAACTAGCTTCATCAATATAAAAGCCACTTCTCAGAATAATAAATTGCCCATCTGTGTTTACCAAACAAGTATCTCCTCTGCAATGTTGGATTCAAAATTCGTGTCTTACTATGTCTCCCAGCCTTACTCTATAATATCTCAAAATTTGTCTATCCTGTAAGCAGGCCCTCATTTAAATGGTCAGGTTAAAGCAACCTCCCCCAATTTATATGCATTATGCCCTTGACTTCTTTCTTCTGTGTTGCCAGTTTATGGGTTTGCCTACTTTACTTCAGATAGATAGATGATAGATAGATAGATAGATAGATAGATAGATAGATAGATAGATAGATAGATAAACCAAATTGACAACTCACAGTCATCCTATAGGACAGGGCAGAATTGTCCCTACAAATTTCTGAGACTATAACTCTTTTTTAAATAATCATTTTACTGTGGTGAGGGGGGAAACTTACAAATCTTATAAAAATTCACCATTAAATTGTATTAAGAAAGCTTGTACATATGTTGCCATCATCGTTTCCAAAACATTTTGAGAATACCCCACCTGAATTTAGAGCCCATCTCTCAAGAATAGATTTGCTGCATTAAACATTTATGACCAATGACATCGTGCATGACAAAAGCAAAAATTCATTTGAAAGAGAGGGACAAAATGGATTTCAGTGGAGATTAGAACTTGCTGTTGAATGTGGGATAGCTCAAGTTAGTGGAAGAAATAATGAACCAAATAAGCTGAACACAAAAGGCCAAAGAACAGCTGAAAAAGACAAAATAAAGCTTTATAATGGAATGCGAAAAGACCTGGAGTTACAATTCCCCAAAAGGAAAAATATACTCAGTATATCTTAACATGAATTAAATAAAAATCAAGTTTTTCGTTGTATATTAAAGGATTCTGTAGGCTGAAGATAGTTTTAGAAATGGTTACAGCTGAACATCAACCAGGAGCTGCCAGAAACTCAAGGCAGATTCTTAAAGGACATAACACTCAGGATATCAAAACTGATATCAGAAAAGTTTTTGTTGAAAGTAGAGAATGTCAGAGAGATGTTTACCTGTGTTTCATTCACTATGAAAACGCATTTGGCTCTATGGACAATAAAAGACTGCGTATGAATTTGAGAAGACTGGGCCGTGCTCATTCCGAATCTGTTCATAAACTAAACAGCAGTTGTTTGACCAGAAGATGGGGATGCTGCAACTTTTAAATTAAGCAGGTGTGCATTACAGTTTTATTTTTTCACCGTGATTATTGAATCTTTATGATGAGCAAACAATCCAAGAAGTTGGACAATATGGAAAAACATCAAATCAGGATTGGAGGAAGCCTTATCTACAATCTGTGGTCTACAGATAACACAACCTTGATTACTGTGATCTTTACATAATCTGCTATCAATTTGAGACTTAAGAGTGAAGGGCTGGAGTGTAACCTGTCAACCACATCTCAGCTGGATTTCCTCATTTGGAGGTGCTACAATGATAAACAGGCCACTGGAGGTGGGACACGTGCTCACTCCCTGCAAGACATTCCTGTTGAGAAAACACATGGAACTAAATATAATCGTGGGGATGAAGGAACCACGTGGAGACCCTGGCACATGCCGAGATGCTTCCACTGCCACCGAATCCACAAGATTATCAACACACTGGCCTGTGATCTTCCTGCATTTGGTGTCATTGCATGTCTTGTGTGAGTCTGAAGAAGAATTTACAGATTAGTATCAGACATATGGGATACTATTGGACTTATGGACTTGATCTGGACTGGGCTGGGGTTTTTTATTAATGTACCATTACTCTTGCATACAAAGTTCTCTCTTATACACATACGAGTATCTAGGAATTTCTTTTTCTAGTCAACCCGGACTAGCACAATTACTGAAAGCAAAGAAGACTTAAGCACGTGCTGATGAAATAAAGACTGTAGCCTTTAATATACTCTGATATTCAACATCACAAGTCAAACGGAGATCATTGAAAAAGATCTCACGGTGGTGTAGTGATTACAAGTTGGTCTGGAGTTCGAAGTTACCAGCCTTCCCTTGAGAGAAGGACTGGCGTTTATGCTTCCATAAAAAGTTATAGGAGACCCACATGGCCAGTTTCACCCTGTTACTTAGGGTCCCTATCATCCAGCAGCTGCTCAATGTTAAGAAAATAAAAATCCTTACTTAGGTGTGTCTTTGACAGAGATTACTGCACTAGGGATTCCAGGGTCACGAGCCATTCCCTAACTGCTTTGGTGAAGCCCCTGGACCAATATTGTAAGTTCATCTGTGTTCACTGTTTACTTATTGCGCTGCTAAGTTCAGAATCAGCAGATCAAAAACACCATCCACCATTAGGGAGAAGGATGAAACTTCCTAAACTGAAAAAGAGAAACAGTATCAGAAACCTCCACTGTTGGGCTGACATGAGTCAGAATGAACTTGGTGGCATTAAGTGAGGCTGTCTTACACACTGTCAGTGCCTCAGTCATGGCCTTGATCTCATTAAGGTAGCTCACCACTAACTATGTTATTGTGATCTGCTGCCAACCTCGTTTGTGTGACAGTTAAACTCACGGGTGCTTTTGAAAGCTATGCATCTTAGAATATCCTTGGACATCACTGTGAACTCATGCTAATGGTCTCCCTTTTTCTGATAATATGCCTCTGTCATTGTCTTGCCCTTGTTCCATTTAAGAATTAATACATTTTATTCTTACCAATAAACAAAAGCAACCAAAAATCCTTTCAATTGGCCAGAGACATCATGATAAATGGAAAAAAGAATTAAGTTGTCAAGTATTTAATTTTGAATGGATCCACAATCAACACTCCTGGAAGCAGTAGGAGGAAATCAAATGACATATATTATTAAGCATATGTTCTCCACAAGAAATCTTAAAGATGTTGGAAGGTAAATATGCACTTTTGAGGATTAGGGTGTTTCTCAG